>NC_134239.1:106573313-106873616 GCF_965152275.1 Natator depressus
GAAGCCAAAACTGAAAGGAACAGAGCAGCAAAGGTGGGCCCTCCAGGCTTGCCTAGAGATGATTCTCTGGTGCGGCCATTTTGGAAACCAGAGACCTGGTCCTCCAAAGGCTAGAGGAGCCAACAACAGCCAATCAGGGCCTCAGGTAAAAGGAGCTGCAGGGGCTTAGCAAGTCAGTTCCTGGCTGGGACCAGAGGGGTGAAAAAGGAATCTCCTTTCTGCCCAGATTTTGCTTGTGGCATAACCAATGTTGACTTTCTGGCTGCATTTTGCATATTTGTTTTTTCAGGGAGAGGGAGGACCTAAGAACCTTAACCCTGTGGTAAAAGTGAAGTTAAAGGGGCCAGGAAGGAAGATGCCCAGGGAAGCAGCAGCAACAAATTGAATCAAGCAGTATGTGGCCACAGTTCATAGGGTTCCTGGGTTGGAAACTGGAGTAGTAGGTAGGCCAGGGTTCTTCTACCAGCCCTGGGTAAAGTGGTATAAACCTCAAAGAAGAGAACAAGGCTTATTTGTGATCCCAGCTGAATTTAAAGGGCCCAGAGCCAGGGCTGAAGACTCTAGTGAGGGCGATTGGACTCTTTAATACCCAGGAAGGGGTTAATTTGACCTTTGCTATCAGGTCTCCCCTCAGTCTTCTTTTCTCAGGACTAAACTTTCCCACCCAAATCACAATCTTAAGATATGTTAATTGCTGTTATAAAAAGGACTGTAATCAATTGTTCTCCAGGTTCACTGGAGATAGGACAAGAAATAATGGGCTTAATCTGCAGCAAGGGAGATTTAGGTTAGATATAGTTAAAATGTTTTTCCTAATAAGTGTCATTAAGCTCTGGAATCGACTTCCAAGGGAGGTTGTGGAATCCCCATCATGGGAGGTTTTTAAGAACACCTATCAAGGATCTCTAGGTATACTTGGTCCTGTCTCAGTGCAGGAGGTTGGATTCAATGGATTCTCAAGGTCCCTTCCAGCCCTACATTTCTATGATTGTATTATTATATTTCAGAACAAGGTGGGGAAAAAATTGTGTAAAAGACCTGGCCTATTGGGGCAATGATATACCATAGAATAAGCGTGTGGAGAATGAAATATTTTCAGATAGCTGTTTTGTTATTTAATATCCCTTAAAAGTGTTAGGTCTTTTCTATGGATTTCATCTGTTCCATATCCAGTTAATAACACTATCTCATTATCACATTGGTAACAGTTACTAATGGTCATTTAACAGAAACCTTTCAAAACAACAGTATTAGATTTTCATAGTTGACTGTATGATATAGGTTAACAGCTTCTTCAGCTTTATTAACATATATTTACATTATTTAAAATAAGTTATGTTGACCTTCAAATAGAATCAAACATTCCATTTTGATAGCAGTTTTGTCAGCAGTGAATACTGTGCAGCTAAGAATATTTCCACAATCAGTTGATCATGTTTTGTGGAACATTTAACAGACAAGTAACAGAGTAACATGTACAGTAGTGATTCTTCTCTGATGGCGTTTCAACCTTCAGAAGTCCAAGTACTGGATTTTGCTCATTCTGCTGTATATGCTATTTTCTTACTTCCATCATAGAACTAAAAGTTATTCACAAAAATAATTAATAGTATCATGTAACATTTAACTGGTGTAAATTTCGTCCTGCTTTGCCCCAATGCAGCTGCGGGTTATATGTGTGGAGCATAGTAAAATTGGTCCTGTTTTATAGGGCCTTTAATCTTGAAGCGTCCCATAAACAGGAATCACTTTGCCCAACAGTTAAATGCATCCACATCTGGAATGGAATTCAGTAGCCGTTATATTCTTCATTCAGTTACTCTGGATCTTCCCTCATGGAAATCAAAAGGGTCTGTAGCTCTAACTATGCCAATCCTCAGGATGCAAAACATGCACACCTTAATTTGAGGGGGGAAAAAAGGAAGAGGAAAGATAAGTCAATGCCTTTTTGTATACTGCAATAGGTCCCTAACTAATACTGCCTCTTCTCAGATGAAGTATATTAGTATTAATTCTTTTAAATTAAATTCACATTTTATTTTCTGGAGTGGTTTGATTGATATTTATGGGCAGTCCTTTCTATTGTGTTGGGTTTGTGAGCATTCAGATCATCAGTGGGCATCTATAATGTCTTAATATACAGTAGAACCATAGAGTTACAAACACCTCAGGAATGGAGGTTGTTTGTAACTCTGAAATGTTTGTAACTCTGAGCAAAATGTTATGGTTGTTCTTTCAAAAGTTTACAACTGAACATTGACTTAATACAGCTTTGAAACTTTACTATGCAGAAGAAAAAAGATGCTTTTAACCATCTTAATTTAAATGAAACAAGCACACAAACAGTTTCCGCACCTTGTCAAATCATTTTTTTTAAACTTTCCCTTTATTTTTTTTAGATTTCAGAGTAGCAGCCGTGTTAGTCTGTATCTGCAAAAAGAAAGGGAGGACTTGTGGCACCTTAGAGACTAACAAATTTATTTGAGCATAAGCTTTCGTGAGCTACAGCTCACTTCATCGGATGCATGCAGTGGAAAATACAGTGGAGAGATTTTATATACACAGAGAACATGAAACAATGGGTGTTACCATACACACTGTAATGAGAGTGATCAGGTAAGGTAATAGCTCACTGTATTTTCCACTGCATGCATCTGATGAAGTGAGCTGTAGCTCATGAAAGCTTATGCTCAGATAAATTTGTTAGTCTCTAAGGTGCCACAAGTCCTCCTTTTTCTTTTTTTAGTAGTTTACATTTAATACGGCACTGTACTATGTTTGCTTTGGTTTTTTGTGTGTGTGTCTCTGCAGCTGCCTGATTGCATACTTCTGGTTCCAAATGAGATGTGTGGTTGACTGGTCAGTTCGTGACTGTGGTGTTCGTAACCCTTCTACTGTAATATGAATATGTACATATAACTATATACACCCATACAATTGTGTAAGCATTATCTGACAATGAACAGACTTAGAGACTGTTGCTAAACTTACTGTGGCAGGAAACTGTGCAGCACATTCATCCTCCAAGTGTGCAATAATGTGATTTGGTCTTCCCTGCGTGAATAGGACCAAATTGTGTTATAACTTTGTCTTCTCCATGTAAAGCTGCTTGTGATGGCAACTGTCTTTATGTTTGTTTTGTCCAGACACAGATAACTAGAATGGGTTGCAAGATTTTTAAATATTTTTTTCCATTAAAAATGGTCTTTTTCTGAAAATATCTTTTGTGAATCATGGTCAGCATTCATTTTTGTTTTTCATTCCAAATATGCCTTCTTGCAGTTTATTTCAACTTTTTTATTGGAAAAGATATCAATGGTTTGCAAATTCTTTTGTTGACCAGAAACCATTAAACAAATGTATATTTTTTTTCTTTTCATTTTGAGAAATATCAATAATATTTTGAGTTTTTTTAATAAAGGGGGGAAAAGAAAAAAATGAACAATTCTGGAAAAAAGGGTTCATTGCAAACCAAAAACAACTTTTTTTGTAAAAAACAAGTTTGTCGTTTTTCTACCATGTCAAGTTATAGTAACACAACTGCAAAGCTACCATTTTATAATATGTTGCCTCAGCCTGCTACACTTTTTTTTTTTAAATTCTTTTGGTTTCTGATTTTACACCCCTCTATCTTATCAAATGAAACCTCATATCCCTGCAGAAATAACCATTCTCAAGTATTCAGAACTGTCTCACATTTCCTCTTTGTAGATATAATAAAATTGTTTCAATTAGTTAATAATTAGGTCTAGAAAAGAACATTGAGCAGCAATTTCATAAGCAGAGGAACTGTAGCTTTCCTGACAATGAGTCAGTGTTATGTGGAAAGCTTAACCAGGGTTAAGATCTATTATTCTGTGGCCAGCAGATCATACTGATCCCCATCATTTGTGGCTGAGTTTAAAAGGGACTCTATGAGAGGTCTGGCTTAACCCTTATCATTGTGGTTTGTGGTCGGATGGGCCAGCTAAGGCCCCAACCAGAATTTATTTACATGCTCTAGGCAATTTCTGATGAGCTTTCTTCAAAAACAGTAAACCCAGCTGCTAAAAAAGGGAATGACTCCTAAATCTAGGTCAAAAATACTTGAGAGTGAAATTCTCTCCTTGCCTGGAGATCACAAATAGGCTGGATGAAAATAACACCTATTCCTCTTGTTGTTTATTTTTTTAAAAACACACCAACAATTATCGGTAAAAAGAGAATAAAAATAAAAATCTGCTGCCAGCCTAATATAGACTGCCCTTCTTGAGTGAAATCTAGGCCCACCTGAAGTCAATGGCAAAACCCCCATTGACTTCAATAGGACCCGGATTTCACTCCATGTGCAAGTGGTGTTTATGCTCTTCTTGAATACTGCCCTGTACATACCTACTTCAGCAAAAATGCCTAGGAGATGTTTCTAACCATGAGTATCCAGAACACCAGAGTACATCCCACTGTATTCAGTGACTGTTAATTATATTACACTGCACTGGGTACTTTAACACCTCAAAAACTGTATACACTTTTAAATACCTATTTTTCATGGCCATGTGCATTAAAGAATGGTATTAGAGGAAGAGCGTTCCAAAGAATGAGTACTGTGAACCAAACTTATCCCTGGGGTAAAGCAGCTGACTTTGATAGCTTTAGACTTGGGATAAATTTGCTTAAGATAAAGCAATATGTGATCAATTCAAACAAAGATGTGTTTTCCCTATTTAAAAGGTACCTTTTCCTCCTTTTTAAAAGGTAGTGTTGGTGAAGTTTTCATACTGAAACCAGCTGGCTCCCTAGTTTGTCCGTCATCAGAATTGAAATCAAGGAGAGTATACACCTCTGAATTTAGAAATACAGTCTTTATTGCTGTCAAACTAGTCATTTTAAGAAACCTATCCCCATCTTTAAGAGGGTCTGGCTTTCTCACTGTGAAAGCAATCAAGCTTACATGTCAGTGCCTGCAGTCCAGGAATCCTAAAAAAGTACTTGTCACGTTTGATATCACTCATCAGGCTGTATGTTTTAATTCAGATTGATATCTGAAATTTGGATGTCTCGGATGTGGGTGAATACCTGTTATAAAATATTTTGCCAGCCTGACTTAGTGCAGCTTTTCTTTAACTCATCATTGGAGCCCTCCTTTTTTGGAAACTGGAGACTCAGGGTTTAGAGATTTAGTGGTACAGTAATATCGTGCATAAGTAATTAGTGTATTAGTTGTGCGTACCTACTGAGGTTCACTGGATCTGATTTTTGATGGCAATCAATGGCCTCTCTAAGTCCATCAAAACAAATAAAACAAAACACCTAGAATGAACATTGAAGTAGTCCAGATGGAATAACTCTGCTCACCACTGTGGGCAGTCAAAGTGGTTTCAGGCAGCAGCATACTCCCAACGGCCAGACTAGTTAAAAGAAACCAAGCCTTGCAATGAGCATGCCCCAGTTGGCTGATTAGTAATCACATGAACTGCTTTTGTAGGTCTATCATTTAGACTTGCAATATGTTTTTGAGTGTAGTGGACAGTGCTGCTGCACAGTGCTATAATTTAGAGGCATTTATTTTGCAGCGAGTTAATTGGCTATAAATCCTAAGTAGGCAAAATTATTTTCATTAATTATTTTATGGATCAAATTTAAAAGTTGAGAGGGTGGCATCAGTTTCTACCTATTTCTGTTTCACGTAGCCAGTTGCAACTGGGGATAATCATGCACTGTTGAGGATGTCACAGTACTTCACAAACATGACTACAGCATGGCAAATTTAGATTAAAACTCAGGACAAACTTCCTAATTGTAAGAACAGCAGGACAATGGAACAGACTGCCTAGGGAAATTGTGGAAGCTCCTTCACTGGAGGTTTTCAAAAGGCGGCTGGATAGCCATCTGTCTTGGATGGTTTAGACACAACAAATCCTGCAGCTTGGCAGGGGGTTAGACTAGATGACCCTGGTAGTCCCCTCTAACCCTATGATGCTATGAGCTCAATATTATGTTGTAAGTATTATTAGTTACAGAGCACCATGCTGTAGATGCAAATTGTAGTTTACAGACACATAAGAATGCAAAGTCTATGCCCCATGGAAATTACAACCTGAGAGTTAGACAGAATTTTTCATCTCAGCCCTGTGTAGTGGGTGGTGTGTAGTAGCAGCACCCCAGGAGAAGCCCTGGGGCAATTGCGACTCAAAGAATTCCCAGCTCCTGTTTTGTTCCCCACGGGAGTAATTTAGTGCAGTGTTTAACTGGGTGCCATTAACTTTATCTCATCCACTACTCCCTGTCTACTTGCTCAGGGGCGGTATGGGAATAATGAGCTCACAATCCTTGACTTCCACATCCTGTGGTGGTGTAGTCTTACTCTCCTGCACAGCAGGATCAGGATGGGTTGCATTCTCACCCTAAGTTTGATTGTGGATCATGACATCAGACCAGGAGGTATGGATTTGCTATGGGAGGAGTGAGATGAAGAACTAAAGGAAGAGGAAGTTATTAGAACTGGTCAAGAGAAGAGACATGTTTTTCACAAAAATAGCATTGTTTTCTTTGTAAAAAATAAATAAATAAAAATTCAGAATCTGAATTGTTTCAGCCAGCTCTAGAAGTAATACTCTTGGGAGGGCATTCTTTCTCTGGATGAGACTGCTCCTTATCATATAGGTAGTATATACCCATTTTACAGGTGCTCACATTTTTAGGAAGCCAGGAATCACACATAAAAATGTGCATGTAACAGCACATCTAACAATGTGCTTTACTCACCATTTCGATATGCAAATGTCCAATTTGTACATGCAGTTGCAGTAAATTAGACATATGATTACACATACATTTTCTTACATGGCTGTAGGTGGCTTATATTTTGAAAATCTGCCAAAGGACGTGCAAATCAAGTCAGTGGCAGAATAGGTCAAAGAATAGGAATAGGTCAAAGAATCCCTAACCCTAACATTAACCACTAGCTAATATTCCCTCTTGCATTCATTAGTGTGTTGCTCATTGTTATCTATTGTGCATTCTAATAGGATCACAAGAAGTCACTCAGTTGCTAGATTGAATAAAATGACACCCCCCCCCAATTCTTTCAATAATTTGGTTAAAGTTAGAATGAGGAGAAAGTCAGTACAAGAGCTATCTCCATGCTCATGGGTTCAACTTAATAGGCAAATTGTATGTAATAATAACTCTAGGATGAAGATTTCAAGGACTACATCCAAAAATTGGAGCTTCATGAATGACAGAACAGGAAGAGAATACTGTTTGCTGGGCTAACTTTTATTCTCTAAATTAGCACAGTAAAGGCTATAGAAAGGAAAGAGAATCCAGTATTTTAGGAAATTATTTACGAAATGTAGATGGGCCTTCAGTTGGGAATAGGGCTGGGCAAAATGTTAGTAGTTCTTTGTTCTTGCAGCTGGCCTGTCGAATTACATAGAGCCAGCACAGTAAATAATACTACTATTGTCTGCCTGTGTCAGAGACAGACAGAAGGTACATTTGGACTTGGTCCAAACACCACAAGGGCCACTCATAGCCACAGTGTCCAATTACTGCTTGCTTGCCTATAAAATGCACGTTTCTGCTGAGCTTATTTAAGAATGGCAGCTTTTAATGGGGACTGTATTAAAAGGGGGCTGTGCTGCTTCTTTCGGCGGCAAAAAAGTTCTGTACTGTACGGGAATCATCAAACACATTCATGCTGAAAATGATTGGGGGTGATAACATTAGCACAGGAATAACAACAGTAGCATCAAAGTCAGTGCCTCGAAAAGAAAATTGAGACTCAACTTAAATAATTGGGACAGTGGATAGCTATATGACCCATGGAGCTTTTGCTATTGGCTGAAATCCACTTGCTTTGGAAGTAATGTTTAGCATGTGTACATGCTTGTAGAAGATTATTTCTAGAAGAGGTAGATGCTGGTCTTGGGGGGGATGGGACTCCAAGGGGAATTCTTCCTTGTATAGCAAACATGCTTTAGGGCTTTGCTCTGGATAGGCTGTCTGTTCGCTCTAGATGAAGTTGGGTCTTTGGTCTAGAGCAATCTGCCTACATTGGACAAGAGTTCTATAGTAGTCAACAATTTATGAACTCTTACTCTGTTTTTCTCCTCTGAGAGGCAGGTGTTAATTTCCTTCTTGGAATTGCAAGCAAAAAACACCAACAAAGTGACACATTTAAGAGAATCTCAGGCAAAGACCAAATTGCTTTTTAAGGCTACTCCCTGTCACTGTTCCGTAATGGAAGTCTTGCATAATCAACAGTAGGATATGGCTATTCTCCAGTGTAAAAATCTCATTCCTTTCTCCAGCTTTAGAAAAAATACCATGTGTATCCCTAAAATATATTCACCCAACTGCAGAAGGGTTTTAATATATATGCCATGGGTACAGGAGCATTATCAATCAAAATGTTAAAGCCTTGATAAGCTCTGTGTAGCAGAGTTCATTCTCCATCTCTTTCATCTCTTGATGTCTTGCAGAGTGCTTCATTTGGAGAAAGACCTAAAAGCCATATTGGGTAACAAGAAGGGATAAAAGGGTGAACCTGTCTGTTCATATTTGCCAGTCTTCAACATGGAGAACACAGCAAGCATTCTGTCAAGGAAAATGAGGATATTCTTTTTTCTGTCTTTGAATCCTCAAAAGATGCATCTTCTTTGTAATAGAAAAGAAGTATCTCAATACTTAAGTCAAAATAGCAAACTTTTCAAAGGCTGGAAACTTGGAGCTGGTCATGCGACATGTGAATTGCGTACTGCTGGATTGTTTGATATGGCATAAAACAGAGAGAACCTGAAAAAATTCATCTTCAAAATGATAGATATGGACAGTGCTTTCTCCACAAAGCAACCTTCAATTATTAACAGCAGGACTTGTGCTCAGCACAGTAAAAAAATCTTCCTCAGTATCTAGAGTGAAGCTCCCTCTAAGAGTCATTGTCGATTCTCTTTCTCTTATCTTATACGGAGACATTAATTCTTCTCCAGTACACACAGAACTATTCACATGCAGGGAACTGTGCACATCCAGAGAAATAGTCATACACAGAGACAGATCACTGTAAAAGTCAGGTTAAGGATGTCACTTAAATAGACAAACGCAAGAAGATTTCGAGTTAAAGCAGCTGCTCCTTCCTTAAGCCACACTGTGGTCATAAAATATGTTGGGCTGTAGGTTACACAAGCTAACAAGCAGCACGGAGACCTTAGCGATCCTGGTACAAGTTCAATTAAAGGCTAAAGGTCAGATCCCCAGCTGGTGAAGTGCATGGAACTATTCCTATGTAAACCAGCTAAGGATCCAGCCATCAGGCAATGTCAGACTTAATTTGCCCTTAAATTTCACGCCTCTGTTGGTTTAAGATAAGAAAAATATTTTTGTTTTGCTAACTTCCTTAATGAAAACTAAAAGACAACTCTTTTGTTTTTTAAAAGATCATATTGGACAACTCCAGTGCATGACCTGTTTTAACACTAATGCCAACTAAGTCCATATTCTAGCATGTCCAGGACTGTAGTACAGCTCAGACTCCTTAGTGCACAACTTATTGACACAGGAGACCACAGCAACTCCTTTTGAGTCATTTTGTCAAGGTCTCATTGAGGACTCTTTTATCCGAGGATTCTTGAGATGATACAATCTAACAGCTCTTTTGAAGCCATAAAGGTCTGGTATGTCACAGGCGATTTGGACACTCCTTAGTACAGTGCAGGATTATTAATGACTCTGCAACTCCTTTGTGGTCTGTTGTGCCTATCTAGGCTTTTATAAGATTGGCAATCACTGTGGTGTCTGAGCATCTTCCATGAAAAGTAAGCATATTTTTTCTTTCTCTCTGCCAGCCTATCTGGCAGGAACAATCTTAAAGTGGTTGGCTGGCATTTTTTAAAAATATATTGCAAGTGTGAAAATGCTCATGTGTATGAGAGTTTACAGGAAAGTGAAGTCAGAGAGATTGGTTTTGCATTTAGTTATAAGTGCAGCAAACATTGTGGTCAAACATATTTCATCTGGCAGTGCCAATGGGAGCTCAGGTAGTCCTCAGTATATCACTCTGCCCATACACTCAAACTTTGCTCGCTCAATTTTTATGATAAAGAGTTGCAATACTATCAGTGTGTCTGTGTTTGTGTGAGCATTACAGCCAGTAGCCGTAACTTCCCTCCAGAGAAGATATTATAAATAATAAAAATTTTAGACTCAAATGCACTGATGATCTGCCACAAAACTAGACATTTTGAGCTCTGTGCCATCCCACCGGCTGTATTTCTTGCTGCTCCTGCACTCCCCCTATAAAAGGAACTTGGAACCTTGGATCTGTATCATTGTGGACTAGCCAGGCTGCCACCAGAAACTTTGGATTGCCCCTTCTCCCCATGTGAGCACTTAGAAAGCTGACAGAGAGTGATGATCCAGCGTACATACATTTGAGGAGACTTCATGCCATGTAACAATGGTGCTTCTGACACTTTTCAGACCTTATGTACCCATGCAAGTGTGGGGTGGGATTTCTCCATTAGTCAATAAACCTAACTAGATGTCTTCAAAGCTTTTGTTTGCTCATTATTGAAAACAGCCTCTTATTTTTAATAGCTTGGAACATTTGGTCTGTAGGAATTAGCCCTTGCTCAGATTCATTAGTTTGCTCCATACCCTACCTGTATAAAAAAAATCCCAAAGGCCATGTAACAACATATAGTGGGAAGAAGGAGATGTTTAGTTTCCACAGACCAGAGAAGGGTGCTAAACCTAGCATTCTTCAGGTAGCCTGCAGAGCCATCAGTTTAAAACTGCTGAATCCCTCCTATGTGTAGTTTCCAGAGTCCCCTGGGACCACTATAGATTTTTCGGTAGAAGTGCTATACACAGATGCTTTACGGTAGAGCATTGTGGATTCCCATGGTGACTGCAAAAGTAACCTTCTTTTTAGTTAATAGAGTACACAAGCAGTCTAGCTCCCAACCCTACCAGGAGATACACACAGTGAAAGATTTGGATGTACGTCCTAAAATAGGATCTGACCCACAGTCACTTATATATGAACCATAAAGGCCCCATCTGTCGCACATTGTTGTTGTCTCTAGAAATGAACTTAAAAATATTAAACAGTGATTCGTTTTAAATTTTATTAGAAAAAATATTTGAGAGATTGTAAGGTATAGTAATTGGAAAGTATCTCTTTAAGCAGATTGTGAACCTGTGAAGCTGTGCTCATTCAGTTTAGATACCTGCCAGAGCAGCGGAGTGAATATACAACTAGGCCTTGCATTCTGTGTATAGATAGTAAACCACCATTATCTGGACCCCACTGTGTTTGTGTATTTCATTCATATTATGCTTGACATGTAAAGAGTCAAAGACACAACATATTTTCCTCACATAAAAACGTATATTCTTTGCATATCCTATGTTTTAAGTCCTATGTTTTTTCATTTTTAAATGTTGCCAAATATGTTTTAACAGTGAGTTGAATTATATCAGTTTTATCCACCATCCTTTTTCAAAACTGATTGCCTGTGAGATCAGTCCTGCATTAGTTTGGATTCCATCTGCTCGAACATAAAGCATATGAGCCAAAATCAGACCTGGGACACACACTTGAATTTGGCCCTCTCTCTCTAGAAATGCAGCCCAGTATCCTGTCAAACCTCTTCATTTTGGGGAAATCTGTGTTTACATGTTAGAATGTGCAGCGTATTTCCAGCCATGCAGATACAATCAGCAGCTATTCTGTCTTTTATTTCATTATTAGAAAAAAAATTCTTTACACTTATCTGTATGATCTACACTTGCCTTCTGTCGGCTCATACCTACTAGGGTAAAAGACACTTTTCATGGAAAGGCATAGAACCAAGACTAAGCCTACATCCCCTCACAATTTAGGTGTTGAAAAACTAAATGACATATCCAGCTGTTTCAGATAAAGCTTGCAAAGGGACTCAAATAAGCAGGAGATTCTTTCCTTAGCTTTTGTTTTGTGAATCACGCTACCCCAGTTCTTTTATCTGACCACAGATGTCGGCATATAACTATAGGGGTTGCCTCCATCCAGATCAGTGATTTAAGATTAGGAATGGGTGAACCAATTAAACCCTAAACAAACCAGAGGTTTGAGTGATTTATTTTTCAATGTTCAGGTACATATGAGCACCCCAGTTTCTACCAGTTGAAAAGTGGAAATACAAAAAATACTGTTGAAATAATGACAGTCACAGTTCAAAAGATATTTCCATCCTAACCAGATTCAGGAGGGACCGGAACTTTTGTGTGAGAGAGAGTTCTTATCAGATTTTCTGCTCAATTTCTAGACCCAAATGCACTATCCCAAAATACTTAAACACATGCTTAGCTTTAAGCACATGCTTGTTTATGTCCCACCAAAGCCAATGAGGCTTAAAGTTCACCATGTACAGTACTTCAGTGCTTTGCTGAATCAGTATTTCAGGCTGCTACTGTAAACAGTCCTTCACATCCTGTCCAGTAGTGGACTTGAAATTTCACAAGCTGAATAGAAAAATTATATAAAAACTCAAATTAAAACCGATAACAAAGACACACCAGCAACATTTGAAATCTACAGAAACATTAAAGGATACTCCCATTAAAATGGTCTAGCTACCTTAAGACTCAACCCAACTCCCGTTAAAAAAACTCCCAATAACTTTGATAGAGCTACAGATCAGGACCTTGATTAGTAAGGTCTTAAGTCAGTAAAAAAGAATTTTACCAAACCATATCACTGACCCACAGAGAGCTGATAAAAAAAATGAAAAATATATAATAAATTCATAAATAATGTATCAGAAAAATGCTACAATTTCCAGATAAATTACTCATCTTGAATAATCTGAACTCTAAACCATGAGACTCGTATGCCACAGGAGTTGTTTCAAAGCATATCCAAAACACATCACCAAGAAAACTACATCTTCAGAATGACAACATACTGTGCAGTATAGTAAGTGGGACAACTAATTATATGAATATTGCAAAATCAATTTAACTGAAAACAATCACTTCCATGGTAAAATGAATCTGAAATTCTCACACAGTAATATTTCTTAGCCCTTGATTAGACTAAGTCCTTTTTTACAAAGTAAATTGATTCATTATGAAAACTGAAAAATAAACAAAACCTCATAATCCAAACAATGGAAGATTTTAGGGAGCAAATTCAAAAACTGTCAGCCTCTCTAAATTAAAACATATAATATTCAAAAGAAAAAAGAGCACTAAATGATTCCCCATATAGTAGGACATTCAACATATCATCAGTCTTATGAACGCATGCTGCTTCAATTCTTTGTTCCTGATAGTTTGCTGAGTCATAGCATGCCTTTCTTCTGAAGTCTGTGAAGACCCATTACTGCCAGTGTCAGCTGCTGACTCCGTTTCATTTGTAGTGCACTTTAATCCTTACAGTTCTTTGTTTGGGATCTTCAGATTTATTTTTTTAAAGTTAATAATTCTTTGCTTTTTACATACAGTGGCCCCTCTTCCCTGCCCACCTCAAGGACTTACAAGTGCAATAGAGGCATTCAGGAACTTTTTGAGTGAAAACAGGGTAAAGATATACAGTCGAAAAATTTTCATTAAATTTTCAACAAAAAATGAAAAGTGTTAATGACCAGACCTACTTTAGAAATGTGAATTAAGCCTCCTAACACTGACATAATATGGATAAATAGTGTTAGAGCCATTTTAATAGATGGAAAAATTTTTACTCTTAAATCCTTGCATAAATAGCTAGACAATATTCCCTCCTAATACCTAATACCCGGAATGCATCCTTTGTATTGACTACTTATGTGACATGATGACAAGCCCTCCATCCTTCATAGAACTAATGACATGACATGCAAAGATATGACCAAAAAGCCCCTCTAACAAGGCGTAAAGACTTCAGAGAAGAAGGGGTGTAATACATCTATTTGTTCAGCCTCATGGAGAAAATAGATGGCCTTTCCTTTGCCAGTTGTGAACATAGTTATTGTTCTTATTTTTATTTCAGTATGGGCTCGAGGCACCAAGTGAGATCAGGGACCATTTGTTCTACATATGTACTAACAGTCAGAGAGAGTTCCTGCCCTGAAGAGCTTACAGTCTTAATAGACAAGACAGACAAAGGGTGGAGCAGAAAACGGAGGCAGTAACTTGCCCACAGTATGTCATTAGCAGAGCTGTGAGCAGAACCGAGGACTTTTGTCTCCCATTCTAGTGCCCTATTCACTAGACCAGGTTGCCTCATAATATGTGCTCCCACACTGAACTGTGTAAGTACTTGGCATTTTAACAACGAGATTTAGTATGAACCATGCCGCTGTTCACTCTTGTAATTGAAGGTCCTCCATTGAAAGCATGGATCATATTTGCACCACATGGTAATAGATTTTCTCGATATTGAAAAGTGTTACAGACTTTCATCCATTAAGCAGTCAGTCCTTATAGCTTATTTGTAAATGATTGTGGAAACTCATAAATATACTTCTAGCTCAGCGTACCAGTGGCAAGCAACAGCTCCTCGCCTTCAGTGGTTCTCGTGTGAATAAAACAAATTGATTCCTAGGGGTTCTGTTTCAGTGCTGTATCATTCAGTCTAGCTGCTGGTTAAAAAAAAAAAAAAGAAGAAACAATCTTATATCTCTACTCACAAATGGCTAACTCAATAATTCTGCACTTGATTAGAATGCAGTTGCAATAGATCATACATTTTTCTACTCATCATAGTAGCCCTCTAAAAAGGGGACAGGCATGTCATGGGACTTTTTGTTCTTCACAAAATGTAAGACAATAGGAAATAAATTATGACAGATTTTGTATGAAATTGTTTCATTGTATGAAAATGTACTGAGGCCAGAATGTGCTACTTTTACACACATAGTACCTTCCTCCACAAATCCTCCATTTGAGCTCAGTAGGATCACTTATAGTGTATGGCATTATTCAAATTAAGTGTATTTGGCCCTAAATTTGCACCTGTATCTTATAGTTGAAGTCATCCTTCCTCTTTTGGAGAAGGGTAGGATTTTTTTCTGCTTAACTCTACATATCTGAACAGTTTCATATGTTGAGGCTTTAGGATCCAGTTCTGCAAAATGCTGGTGGTGCATGGACTGCGCAGTTAAGAACTGTGCCTTTAAGGTCTAAAATATTTCATGTGGCAGACTTCAAAAAGAACTGGTCAGTTTGATGTCAATTTTAGCTGTCTGTGGGTTGAAGCCTGAAAACATGAACCAAGTGAGATGGACATAGGACCCTCTCACCTGATTACCTTTGTTATTACATTATTTGTATTGTTGTCCTTCTGGTCCAGCAAAAGTCACTGTAGTTCATCAGAGAAGCTTATTGGACATATTGGATTTCAGAAGCCAAAACCAAGATGAGCACCTCCTCTCTGATCCAGTGCACCCTCAACTCCCATTGCCATCAGGGAGAGTTCAGAGCACGGAGTACCAGGCATAAAATAATCACCACCTCACAGGATTGGGTCCTTGGTCACTGAAATGCTGAGGCTGTCTTTCAAGGAGTCAGACTCTCCACCCAGGTTACTCCCTGAATTTAGCCTACAGCTTAATCTAAAACTGGTTATTCCAAACTCAACACTGGAGGAAGCCTCCTCGCTTTCTCTTATTTCCCCTGTAAGGACGCCTGTGTACTTTTCCCAGACTAAACAAGCAACCCTGACCTGCAGCCATTTACTCTCACAACCAATTCAAACTTAGAGCATGTGTCCTAACATGAATCCTGGCTCCACAACAATCTAGCATTCCTATGGGAAACAGCCCAAATTAATTACAGCCTTCCTTCTACAATACCTGAAGTGCCCTGTCATAAAGGAGAGAGATAAGAGCACTCATTTTTCATGGACTAAAACATTTGGTTTTAGACCTACGATGGACGCCTGCAGGACACTTGTGTTACACTAATGAATACAGTCAACGTCCATGGTGTGTGCAGTACAGCACTGTATTCACTTGGTAGCAAACCCTATAGATAAGGAGGAAACAGTTCCTGTTCTATTCCCATTTTCACATTCTCATACAGTTTGGGATGAAACTGTTTTGTTTTTTTTTTTGGTCTCTGTGCAAAACAGATTTCTTTCTTTTTCCTTTTAAAACTGGAATCACAGTTAGATCCCTTTTGCCATTTTGAGTTAGGCTGGGGTGGGAAACAATATTCCCGCCCCAATTTTAAAAAGACAGGATGCTAATCGACTCAATAGCTCCTCAAAGCCCAGGTGAGAGAGGCTGCTGAGACTGCTCTGCCGTGGACCTCATTAGTGTATGTTCTTGTTAAGACTGGTCTTCTGTGCCTGTGCACACCTTGAAATGCACATGTATTATTGGTTCAGTGAAAGGATTGCAATGGCAGTGGTTCGGCACTGATAAGAAAAACACTTCTAACTCCAGGACATGTGTATTCATATTCTCTCCCTCCCACCACCTACCGCCATACCTCATTAAAAACACATTTGGAAACTAGCTGTGTGATGGAGCCTTCTTTCAGCTTCTTTAGCCATTGTGTGCCCACTATGGCATCAGCAGGTCCTTCTCTGGCATTAATTCAGAGAAAGGACTGCAGCCTTACCCATGCCCCCAACCAATACCCAGGCTGCCACCTTTCACTTGCCTCTGTTAAGAAAACAGATATACAGCTGAGGTTAGGGCAATATACAAAGTGCCTCCTTTCACGGGACATGTGGAGCCAAGTCTTCATGCTGTTTTTACTTAGTCCTTACCCAGTAAGACTCCCACTGGTTTCAGTTTGGCTGAGTAAGAACTGGTTGAAAGCAGAGGCCCTGATTCTGTTAACATTGGGTAGTTCCTCCTTACCCTGTGAGTAGCTCCACTGAAAAAGAAACTTGTTGTCTGGCCCTCGAACCCCTTGGATCTTTCTTCACATCAGGTCTAGAGTCCCCTGACAACTGCACTTCCAGAGTTTCTTATGCCAGCAATTTCTGCCAGGATCCCCCCGTGAAAAGTGCTCCAATTGCAAAGCAGGAGCACAGAGCTCAGAAAAGGTAACAGCCTGGTCCCTGCTGGATGTTGAGGAATGTCCCTTCTGGTCCTCTCCTTCCTACACATGGAACACCATCTGCAGCATCCATTTCGGGAGTAGACAATGTCATCATAGAATCACAGAATCATAGAATATCAGGGTTGGAAGGGACCTCAGGAGGTCATCTAGTGCAACCCCCTGCTCAAAGCAGGACCAATCTCCTCTTTCCATGCAGAAGGAATAAGATCTAGGCACGGAGGGTTACTGTCTCTGCATATAGCCTGAAGGAATGATCCCTCAAGGTACATGTGTGCCATAGATACCTTAGGGTAAGGAGTCAATGAAAATATCAAATGAAAACCGAAATGTATATCAAAAAGGTTCAAAATGGGATGGGTTGGCTTAAATCATTCACAAAATGGACAAAAACAGACCAAATTTTGAATTCCTTACTCAGATTTACTCAGTCTTTACTCAGGTAAACCCCCACTGAAATCAAAGATCTTAAGCAAGTGAAAACTTTCTAGTATGGCATTATTTTATTGCAATGCTACAGTTGCAGAGTTACTATTCAAAAATGCAAAAGTTAAAGTTCCCGTGGCAAAACTAATTCAGCCTCAATGCACCTTTGTAGCATTTCCCCCTATTTTTAAATACACTATTGTTCTCAAATATGCACCCCAAATATACAGAATCATTTTCTCTACAGCAAACTGTAGCAATCCTTCACCTTTGTGATTCCTCTCACCTCTATTTTCCCTGGCAACCTTAACGTTGCATAAATATTATATTAATGCAACATATTAAAATCCTGCTCCAGGCTTCTTCTGGGATCAACCTCCCATTTATCTTGAGGCAGCAATAAAAAATGTAAATATTAAGCCACAAAATTGTATTAAGGTAATGTTAAGGATGTGACTAATGCCCACCAAAGCCATACGTTTCAAAGCTGTGGCTGGTGCTCAACATAGAATCATAGAATATCAGGGTTGGAAGAGACCTCAGGAGGACATCTAGTCCAACCCCCTGCTCAAACCAGGACCAATCCCCAACTAAATCATCCCAGCCATGGCTTTGTCAAGCCTGACCTTAAAAACTTCTAAGGAAGGAGGTTCCACCACCTCCCTAGGTAACGCATTCCAGTGTTTCACCACCCTCCTAGTGAAAAAGTTTTTCCTAATATCCAAGCTAAACCTCCCCCACTGCAACTTGAGACCGTTATTCCTTGTTCTGTCACCAGCTACCACTGAGAACAGTCTAGATCCATCCTCTTTGGAACCCCCTTTCAGGTAGTTGAAAGCAGCTATCAAATCCCCCCTCATTCTTCTCTTCCTCAGACTAAACAATCCCAGTTCCCTCAGCCTCTCCTCATAAGTCATGTGTTCCAGTCCCCTAATCATTTTTGTTGCCCTCCGCTGGACTCTTTCCAATTTTTCCACATCCTTCTTGTAGTGTGGGGCCCAAAACTGGACACAGTACTCTACATGGGGCCTCACCAATGTCGAATAGAGGGGAACAATCACGTCCCTCGATCTGCTGGCAATGCCCCTACATATACATCCCAAAATGCCATTGGCCTTCTTGGCAACAAGGGCACACCATTGACTCATATCCAGTTTCTTGTCCACTGTAACCCCTAGGTCCTTTTCTGCAGAACTGCTGCCGAGCCATTCGGTCCCTAGTCTGTAGCGGTGCATGGGATTCTTCCGTCCTAAGTGCAGGACTCTGCACTTGTCCTTGTTGAACCGCATCAGATTTCTTTTGGCCCAATCCTCTAATTTGTCTAGGACCCTCTGTATCCTATCCCTACCCTCCCGCGTATCTACCTCTCCTCCCAGTTTAGTGTCATCTGCAAACTTGCTGAGGGTGCAATCCACACCATCCTCCAGATCATTTATGAAGATAATGAACAAAACTGGACCCAGCACCGACCCTTGGGGCACTGCACTTGATACCGGCTGCCAACTAGACATGGAGCCATTGATCACTACCCGTTGAGCCTGACAATCTAGCCAGCTTTCTATCCACCTTATCGTCCATTCATCCAGCCCATACTTCTTTAACTTGCTGGCAAGAATACTGTGGGAGACTGTGTCAAAAGCTTTGCTAAAGTCAAGGAACAACACATCCACTGCTTTCTCCTCATCCACAGAGCCAGTTATCTCATCATAGAAGGCAATTAGATTAGTCAGGCATGACTTGCCCTTGGTGACTCCATGCTGACTGTTCCTGATCACTTTCCTCTCCTCTAAGTGCTTCAGAATTGATTCCTTGAGGACCTGCTCCATGATTTTTCCAGGGACTGAGGTGAAGCTGACTGGCCTGTAGTTCCCAGGATCCTCCTTCTTCCCTTTTTTAAAGATGGGCACTACATTAGCCTTTTTCTAGTCGTCCGGGACTTCCCCCGATCGCCATGAGTTTTCAAAGATAATGGCCAATGGCTCTGCAATCACATCTGCCAACTCCTTTAGCAATCTCGGATGCAGCGCATCTGGCCCCATGGACTTGTGCTCGTCCAGCTTTTCTAAATAGTCCTGAACCACTTCTTTCTCCACAGAGGGCTGGTCACCTCCTCCCCATGTCTGGGAGCTGACCTTGTTCGTGAAGACAGAGGCAAAAAAAGCATTGAGTACATTAACTTTTTCCACATCCTCTGTCACTAGGTTGCCTCCCTCATTCAGTAAGGGGTCCACACTTTCCTTGACTTTCTTCTTGTTGCTAACATACCTGAAGAAACCCTTCTTGTTACTCTTAACATCTCTTGCTAGCTGCAACTCCAGGTGTGATTTGGCCTTTCTGATTTCACTCCTGCATGCCCGAGCAATATCTTTATACTCTTCCCTGGTCATTTGTCCAATCTTCCACTTCTTGTAAGCTTCTTTTTTGTGTTTAAGATCAGCAAGGATTTCACTGTTAAGCAAAGCTGGTTGCCTGCCATATTTACTATTCTTTCTATATATCGGGATGGTTTGTCCCTGTAACCTCAATAAGGATTCTTTAAAATACAGCCAGCTCTCCTGGACTCCTTTCCCCCTCATGTTATTTTCCCAGGGGATCCTGCCCATCAGTTCCCTGAGGGAGTCAAAGTCTGCTTTTCTGAAGTCCAGGGTCCATATTCTGCTGCTCTCTTTTCTTCCCTGTGTCAGGATCCTGAACTTGACCATATCATGGTCACTGCCTCCCAGGTTCCCATCCACTTTAGCTTCCCCTACTAATTCTTCCCGGTTTGTGAGCAGCAGGTCAAGAAGAGCTCTGCCCCTAGTTGGTTCCTCCAGCACTTGCACCAGGAAATTGTCCCCTACACTTTCCAAAAACTTCCTGGATTGTCTGTGCACCGCTCTCCCAGCAGATATCAGGGTGATTGAAGTCTCCCATGAGAACCAGGGCCTGCGATCTAATAACTTCCGTTAGCTGCCGGAAGAAAGCCTCGTCCACCTCATCCCCCTGGTCCGGTGGTCTAGAGCAGACTCCCACCACGACATCACCCTTGTTGCTCACACTTCTAAACTTAATCCAGAGACGCTCAGGTTTTTCTGCAGTTTCATACTTCAGCTCTGAGCAGTCATACTGCTGCTCCCTTACATACAGTGCAACTCCCCCACATTTTCTGCCCTGCCTGTCCTTCCTGAACCGTTTATATCCATCCATGACAGTACTCCAGTCATGTGAATTATCCCACCAAGTCTCTATTATTCCAATCACATCATAATTCCTTGACTGTGCCAGGACTTCCAGTTCTCCCTGCTTGTTTCCCAGGCTTCTTGCATTTGTGTATAGGCACTTGAAATAACTCGCTGATCGTCCCTCTTTCTCAGTATGGGGCAGGAGCCCTGCCCTCTCGAACATGAACATGAACATGTTGAGCTCTGGCTCCTTCAACACTCATGTTAAGTAAAATTCAATTAAAAGAAACTATGACAAGGCTAAGATAAAATTATTTTACCACCACTATGACTGGTAACACAATTACATTAGCACTCACAATGTTAACACTGTCCACACATCATAGAGCTCGATCTCTGGTTCCAGCTGAAATGCCCACCGCTTAGGTTGTATGGGAGGCTGCAAAAATCATGAGCCTGAGGCTGCTCTAACTCACACCAGCTGCTAATGGTCCCAAAAGGCTAAAGCAGAAGCCCAGGGTCAGTGCAGTCTAGAGGGACCCCAGTAATACCTTCTCTCCTTCAGTAGGAGTCCCTATACTGTCTCTGTGCCAGTGAAAGATTCTCTCTAGTGCTGGAAAGACCCTCTTTGAGGTAGATAGGCCAGTTTTATGAGCCAACTCCACCTGCAGCTTATATACTACAAGAATGCTACATGTGAACAATGATGGTCAATTGTAAGTGCGCTGGGAACCTTACATTAATTGTCTGGCTTCTCTGTGTGTAAAATCTTAGGGTTTGATATTACAGAGCATCGCCCCTTTGAGCAGCCATTTTCACCTGTGCAAAAAGGGCCCCAAAATACTATCAAATACTATCCAATAGTGGAGTTTTATACTCTTTGTACAATGGGAAATGAGCAGAGGAGGTGCAAGGTAGTGGAGAATCAGGCCCTCAGTCTTCATCTGCTTTTGACATTCTGCGATTTTTGCATTGTTTTAAAATTCTACTTCTAAAAATAATAGCAATAAATATATGCCTTTTTTCACCAGAGATCTCAAAGTACCTTACAAATGTTAATTAATTGTGCCTCCCAGAAAACCTCTGCAAGATCGGTAGTAAATATTGTTTTCCTTACCTTATATATTGGCAGGGGCAAGGCTAAATCCAGAATCCAGATCTCCATATACCATGTGTGCTGCTCTAGTACACCACATTCCTTGATACGTGAAATCAATAGTGAGATTGCTGTGATACTACATGAGGCCACTTTTATTCGTACTAAATGCTATCTTACTCCACAAATAGAAATCAATCACACTACTTGATCAAAGGGATGCAACTCAAGCCATATGCACAAAGGCTGAAGGAACTGGGTACGTTTAGTTTGGAAAACAGGAGATTAAGGGGGGGATATGATAGCAGTCTTCAGATACCTGAAAGGCTGCCATAAAAAGATGAAGAAAAGTTGTTCTCTCTTTCCACAGAGGGCAGGACAAGAGGCAATGGGTTCAAACTACAGCACAGTAGATTTAGATTAAATTTCAGGAAAAACTTTCTAACTGTAAGAACAGCAGGACAATGGAACAGGCTGCCTCAGGAGGTCATGGAAGCTTCTTCACTGGAGGTTTTCAAAAAGAGGCTGGATAGCCATCTGTCTTGGATAGTTTAGACACAACAAATCCTGCATTTTGGCAGCAGGCTAGACTAATGACCCTTTTCATCTCTCCTAGATTCTCTGATTCTACTTGAGGAGTGAAGTACTACTGAACCTGAATAAAAGGTCAAAGTTTGGGCCAGAACTAACAGCAGAATCTGATGCATAGTGAATTATACATGAGGCCAGGTTGAGGCCAAGCAAAAGTCTTAAGCCTCTTTGACATTTAAGGCCTGATACTGCAAGATGCCAAACGCTTTGCTCCTCATCCAGCACAGCACTTAAGCACGTGAGTAGTCCTATTGAAATTCAACTGAGTTATGCTGGTTTACGCCATCTAAGGATTGGTCCCTTAGTTTTCCAAAGTCTTTTGTATAGAGATTGGAAGATGCATTTACCAGTTCCTTCAAAAGCAGCTGCAATCCAAATGGAAAGATTCTTATAAACACTTGTGGATTGGGAAATACATCTAGTGAAGCTGCATAGTTTAGTTTTTTCAGAAATTAGCACTATAGAAGGTTAGGTATCTGCTGTTTTCAATTTACTACAAACTGCCCTCTTCATTGGAGGGAACACTTCACAGAATCAGGTTGAAGATAACAATGTATTTCTTTTTATCAGCCACCTTTGAAAATCAGGACCCAAAGTCCTACTTAACTAACATTAGTAGTTTAGTACCTCTTGGAGAAAACCAAGTATTACAAATGGGTATATCTCTGCCCCAAACCTGTGTTCAATCTCTGATAAAGAGTAATAGTTTGTAAGAACATTAATTAATTAAAGTGAGGTGTTTTCTTGTAAAGCACCCCGTCCCATGAGTGTTTAGTAAGAATAAGATTTACTTTTCTACAAAGGGACCATATATAAGAATTAACAAAAGCAAGGGAGGGCAGTTTGCAAGGTAAGAATAGTTTATCCATCAATATTTTATGTCTTACATTTGATATTTAGCTATACTGGTACCTCGAGCACAAAGGAAAGCCGAACAATGCTGCAGAAAAACAAATGACTGAGTTAAAGCAAAACCCTTTGCTATATATTGCAGAGAGCAGCAAAATACCCCAGAAAACCCTTACAACCCACAGGAGAGAGAATAGCAACACAGCTTAGTCCCTAGACACTTCAGAACTCCCTCCAATCTACACTGGTTCTGCAGCTCTTGGAGAATGCCCCACTAGCCAGAATCACTGGCTTTGCAGAACAGAGCACAGGTCATAACACAAGGGCCTGTTGTATAGTTTTTTGCACTCCACACATTTTGGACAGTGAAACTAGCCTGAGTTTTTCACTTTCTGTTTAGAATTAGCAGTTTAACCATGGAGATTCTAACTTTGGCAGCTTCCAGGACTGGATCAGTCCCTGAAGAATTAGCCCGTCTCGACTAAGAATATTATAAGAGATTGATACTTAATGGCTCACACTATAGGTGCTTAGATATCATGGTATTGATAGTTGAAAAGAACAGTATGTGTTACACTATTTACAATATTTAGCATACAGTATACCTTCACCTTGGAATATAAATTGAATGCATAAGAGGGAAGAGTCAATTTGTAATTCCCTTCCCATCAGTCCAACACAATGTACGATTGATATGTCTTAATGGTTTAATTTTTTAATTGTTCCAAGATCACACTAAATATCTTGGCCATACCCTTAGTAAAGAATATAGGCCTGAAATTTTACACTGGCTTTTACACCAACTTAGAATTACTCCTGATTTAATCTACTGTATAGGGAGAGCAGAATCAGACACATATCCATCTCTGCTATAAATCTCTCTGGGTGTATTTCAGTGCAATACCAAGACACACAGGTTGATTTTTTCCTCTCTCTGGCAACTGTTGTAGTCTCCTTCTATAGAAGGTTGCGAGAGGACAGAGATTCAGACATGCTGGAATGTGGTCTAATCTCCTCATTTTGCCTTTATTTACTTTACTTTTTTATGTACATTGTCTTTCAGAATATAAATACTCTAAAAGAAGCAGAGTGAGGTTGGAAATCAACAAAAAAAAAGAGGACATTGTTTTAGTTGTCTAATCAGCTCAACCTTTGGGAGAACAACCGTAACCTTTGGACAGATGCCAACAACTGCCATTTAGGTATTTACATCTGTTTATCCTCTCAGTCAAATGTCTTTTGTCTTAGGTTTGACATAGTAGTACAAATGTTCTGACCCCTACAAGCGGTTCTCAAACACTGGATAAAAGATGTCTTTTCCCCTTTTCTAAAAGGATGAACACATACTTTTACCTCTCCCCTCCCCGCTTATTCCTCTTTACCAGTTATACCCTTTTGAGGCAGCTGTTGACAAGACCTGCATAATTCAGTTTGTGTGTGTGACTAGAATTTTGTGAAGGCATAAGCTGGACGTTGCAGATGAGCTCTCAAGAGTTAACCCTCTCGAATAATTTTAACATTAAAATATGTTCTCTTACTTTCCACACTTCCATAACCAGTTTAGCGTTCCCAGTTATAAGTGATCCTAATCCAAAGGGTGGTTTTTTTCCTAGAACTGGGGGATTTAACAAGAGCTCAAAATATGTTATTAGAGTGAAACTGTTTAAAACACACATTTGTTTTCCTTGGCATTATATAAAAATCATTCTTATTGTACCTAAATGACTTTTTATAGTGTGCACAGCTAATTAGTGCAGTCAGACAGACTTAGCCGAAAAGAATGGCTGGTAATGGCAAACTTTGTGACCACCATTTTCACAGGACTTGCAACTGAGCTTGTCTCAAGTATGAGCTGTGACACCTCAGCACCGAGAGATCCATCATTTGTGTAAGGAGGGGCGGAGCCTCAGCCAGTATAAATGGTCACAACTCCATTGTGGAGCTATGATCATTTACATCAGCTGAAAATGTGCTCCATAGCCTTTAAAGCTGCTGATAAATGTCACGCTGCAGCCATCACTGGAAAACAGGAGGAAAGTTTTCTTGAGGTTCAATTGAAAACAACAGGTGAAATTGTCTCTGGTAGCGTAATAAAAATCTGAACGTGCAACTTAAACTAATTGATGGTGTCCCTTTAGGTGAAATGGAAAATCAAAGTCTGATGAGGAAGTTCAGATGAAACTTCCAGCTAGAGCTATAAAACAAATTTAAGCTCCATACTTTACTGTCCTGGTAATTCTGACAAACTCCAGGCAGAGAAATGTGCCTCTAAGCTTGGTTAGTGTGTATTCCCAGGCCATTGGATGGGGCAATGTGTAGTCCCAAATCCAGCTCGGGTCTGCTTTGATGATTGGTATGGTGGGAGGTAGAGCCATGAGGTCCACCCATAACCTGCCCACCTGCATGTAGCTTAGCAGAGGCAGCTCTCCTTCTGTGCTCCAATGCACTGGGCAGATAGCCCAGGCAGAGGAGAAAGGGGAGACAACTTACTCATCTGCATGAGCACACATGGCAAGAAAGAAGCTTATTCAATAGCAGTTCTGGGTACAGTTGGTCAACCCTTTCCAAAATGTGAGAAAACTTTCACCCAAAATATTTTTTTAAATGTCACAATTTTTCACCCAACTCAAGTGGTGGGGCATACCCCGATAAGTGACCTCAATAGCAAGCTTCAGAACCTAAACATGACTCTTGAAGCTAGATTTTTAAAGCAGCAGACATTGCAGAATACAATTCACCATACACCAAAACCCTGCTCTTTTGGGGTAAGTGACAGAACTGAGCAAATAGTCTGTAGCAATATTAAACTCATGAAATTTGCTTTTTCCTGTTCACTGTTCCTGTTCACTGGTTTATGTTTTACTTGGATTTATGTGATATTGGAAAACATTTACTGAATTATTTCCACACATAACCCTCAGTCTGTAGATTGCTCATGAGCACTTCACTGTGAGTGTTCAATATTCACATTTCAAGTTTTGATTGGAGACATAGGTCAGATGGTGAATTTCTTAGAATCAAGTTTGGAGTGCAAGTAGTCTTTCAAATTGTAAGCTCTACAGAGCAGGGACTGTGTCTTTTGGTGTCTCTGAAATATGCCTAGCGTATTACCACAATAGAAATAAGTGACACATTGCAGCAGTTGCAATCAGTTGCACTGATGCTAGATCCCCTTAGATATAAGAGAAAGGAGTGGCTGATGAGGCGTTCTTCATAAGGGACCCAGGGCTCTGGACTGCCTGCCTGTCCTGGTCCAAAATTGTTTGGATTTCTCAATTTTCAAGGCATGCTACAGGGCTTTTTCATTTTGCCTGGCCTTTGAGAAAAAACAGAGTTTACTGAAATACAGGCAAATGTGCTGGAGTGTTGTTATTTGTATTGGAAGCTGCTGCCTGATAGAAAGGATGAGGTGATTGAAATGTGGATGTGATTCTGTAATTTTAAATAATTAGCAGGCACTCAGAGAGTATATTGTTCTAAATAAAAATGCATAAATAATTAAGAAAAAATAATTACAACAATTTACAAATCAAGTTTTACTCTTTGTAAACACTATTTAGCATTCACTTAAAACCCACCATTTTGCCATATATTCCAGTCTATAAACTCGTTTGCTAGAACATCCACTGAAAGCGAATGCAGGCAAAGAGAATTCAACATTCTTTCAGAGTATACATTTATGGAAAAATAATTTGAGGTATTTTTGCCCAGCTCTAGCAAATTTGCCCTTTCTAAAGCAAAGCCAGTCTCAAATGCTCTCATTTCTGCAACCAGAACGAGTCTGAAAGTGTTGTTGTTGTTTTTTTACTTGTAGAATCATAGAATATTAGGGTTGGAGGAGACCTCAGGAGGTCATCTAGTCCAATTCCCTGCTTAAAGTAGGACCAACACCAACTAAATCATCCCAGCCAAGGCTTTATCAAGCCGGGCCTTAAAAACCTTTAGGGATGGAGACTTCACCAACTCCTTAGGTAACCCATTCCAGTGCTTCACCACCCTCCTAGTGAAATAGTGTTTCCTAATATCCAACCTAGACCTTCCCCACTGCAACTTGAGACCATTGCTCCTTGTTCTGTCATCTGCCACCACTGAGAACAGCCTAGCTCCATCCTCTTTGGAACCCTCCTTCAGGTAGTTGAAGGCTGCTATCAAATCCCCCCTCACTCTTCTCTTCTTCAGACTAAATAAGCCCAGTTCCCTCAGCCTCTCCTCAGTGTGCCCCAGCCCCCTAATCATTTTCATTGCCCTCCGATTGACTCTCTCCATTTGTCCACATCCCTTCTGTAGTGAGGGGACTAAAACTGGACGCAGTACTCCAGTGCCGAATAGAGGGGAATAATCACTTCCCTCAATCTGCTGGCAATGCCCCTACTAATACAGCCCAATATGTCATTGGCCTTCTTGGCAACAAGGGCACACTGCTGACTCATATCCAGCTTCTCATCCACTGTAATCCCCAGGTCCTTTTCTGCAGAACTGCTGCTTAGCCAGTTGGTCCTCAGCCTGTAGTGGTGCATGGGATTCTACCTTCCTAAGTGCAGATCTCTGCACTTGTCCTTGTTGAACCTCATCAGATTTCTTTTGGCCCAATCATCCAATTTGTCTAGGTCAGTCTGGACCCTATCTCTACCCTCCAGCATATTTACCTCTCCCCCCAGTTTAGTGTCATCTGCAAACTTGCTGAGGGTGCAATTAATCCCATCATCCAGATAATTAATAAAGATGTTAAACAAAACCGGCCACAGGACTGACCCCTGGGGCACTCCGCTTGATACCGGCTGCCAACTAGACATCGAGCCGCTGATCACTACCCGTTGAGCCTGACAATCTAGCCAGCTTTCTATCCACCTTATAGTCCATTCATCCAATCCATGCTTTTTAAACTTGCTGGCAAGAATACTGTGGGAGACCATATCAAAAGCTTTGCTAAAGTCAATACATATCACATCCACCGCTTTCCCCATATCCACAGAGCCAGTTATCTCATCCATGTAAAAACACATAAGTATCAAACCTCTGCAATTCCTGGATCTCAATCAAGTAAAGGTAATGGGTTAATTCTAAAAGTGACAGGATTAAACTTCAGTTAAAGAGTGTCTAGATTGGTTTTTTTGATAATAAACATTATAAGAAGATAGAGAGAGGCAGCATTCCAGGGAAAGCAAGTTCTCTTAGTTTATGATCTAAGGGCCCATTCCTGCAGACAGTTATTACAGGGTGTAATCCCTAGGGGTTTTATTCTCTTCTCATTTGTGCCTAAGTGATGCCACTGGGCCTGATTCTCATTTACAGTCAGGCCCCTCTGCACTGCCCTGGCAGGGTAAATATTATTTGCTTTAGAGCAGTGTAAAGGGGCCTTAGTGTATGTGAGAATCAGGCCCATTGTCTTTAATGTATTTTCTCTTGGTTTACACTGGTTTAAATGCAAGGACTATCAGGCCTAGTACCTTTTCTGGGACTACTTTTGGTAGTAAACCCTTATGGATCAATTTGCATTTACACTCTGACTCTATAAGGAGAACTTAGAGTGGGTGTAAATGTAATTTACTGTAAGCCCCTTTACACTAGCAGAGCGGTATAGAAGTGCATTAGTGTAAATGAGAAGTAACCGGTGATTGCAGGAACAAGCCCTACATCACTATATCATGAGTTATTAATAAAATAATCATCTCAATTTTTCCTTATATTAAAATTACTTTTCATATCAAAACACTTTTAAGACAACCTGCCTAGATTGGAGGGATGCAGGGACAGCGGCAGGCAGAAACACGGGCTTAACCAGGTCTGAAGTCTGAAGAAAGGGAACAGTGGTGGGAATTAATTGAGAATGCCCGCAAATTGATATGATAATAAGTGTGGGATTACAGGTGAAAATACTGTTTCCTTCCTTTGAGAAGTGGGATGGTTTGGAAAACTGGTGAAAACACACCCAGGTGGAACAGTGAGCTTCAAGGTTAGGAAGAACCAAAACAGAGGATTGCCACAGGTCAGAGTTGCATTAACACTTCGCAGAAAACAACAGAAGGAAGCAGTGAATAAATTTGCCAGTAATTTGGCAAATTAACTGACTGATGACTGCAGTCATGGTGCAGCTCTGTCTAGCCTGACCAAATGGTTTGCTTCATTGATGCCAGCTATGATATCAGGTATATCAGTAACCATATTAGTTGTAACAAGTACAGAACTGCCGAGATCTACAAAAGCACAGTGTTTGGAAAGAATTAAAACACATGATTAGGCATGTGGCTAAAATTCAAGGGCCTTCAACCATTGTATGGGTGATGCTATCTCAGAGTATAATCGCACCCTGGGGTGCACAATGTTATTATAAACTAGCTTGTATATATCTGAGATGGGCAAGAGAGATAATTTTGTTTAGCACGCATTTAAATGCTGCCAAGTTACAGGGTAGATGAGCAGGAATCGCAACCGTGACAACACTCCCATAAAGCTTTCAGTAAAAAACATATTAATTAAAGGATGTGAAAATTTTCACATTGGAACAGACCCTCTACCACCACGGAGCCTGGAGTACAGATCAAGGGTGGGGATGTGGGAAAGGCAGACCCAGGACAGCTCTGAAAGCAGATGATGTAAAGCTCACCTTTGCACTCCCCCACTCCTAGCAATGTTCAGGGTTGGTTTCCTGGCACAAATTAAAGAAGCATAAAGGTTGCCCTAAATTACACTGGCTGCCAACAACTCCAAATGCCCAAAATAGCACTGAGGATCAGTGGGGTGAAAGCCTCGAATATCATCCCTTTGCTCTGGATGCTTCTTCTATAGTGGCAGCAAGTGTGCTGCAGGAATGGCTATGTTATTCGGAGCGACACTGGCATGAACCTCTTGTGGCCAGTTGAACTGATTTCACAGCCAAATTCTAGCAGTGATGCAGCACAGAGGAGTCACACCACACCCAGGGATCTGACCTATTAATTCTACATGTTGAAAGACTGCAACAAACATAAATAATTTAGCCTGGAAAGGAGAATAATTGGAGTGGACTTGATTGAAGAACTGCTGCTTATGAAGGGCATTAGTGAAAACTGTTCATTCCCTTTTTCTTTGTACCCTACCCCATACTAGAAGGGGGGTGGGGAAGTCTCCTTCATTAAATTAAAGGTTGTATATGTAACACCAATCAAAAGAAATTCTCATTATCATGCAAAGGTATGACATGGAATTGAGTGCCATCATACATCATTGAGTCAAATACTATGACTGGATTTTTAAAAGGGTTGGATGTTTCATGACAACTAACACCATTTGAAGGTATCTAAGCCACTATACGTGTAATCAAATCTCATGCGCAACTCTATAAAATGATCACCTACAGCAATTGGGAAGGAATTTTTCCTCCATGTCCAATTGGTAAGTGCATGGAGAGGAGGTTTCACTTTCCTCTGATTCATCAGATGTTGCCTTTTCTCGGAAGGGAATACTGAACTAAACGGATTAGGTTTGCCAAAAACGATTTAAAAACTTGGGCTCAGAAGGGAAATGCTGTATATAAGAAAGGGACAGGTAGCGGAGACATAAAACTATCTTTTACTCTTTATGGACTCAGCATTTTCACATTTATACACTGTGTTCTACTATCAAAGCACTGTAACTGCTTTTGTCGTTAATTTTAAAATTCAAACTGCAGTGTAATTTTAGAGTCGTTTTCCTCTCCCACTCTGTTTATCTCCATGTATAGAGAGATACACACAACCATGCATTTATCCAGAGAAAAACCCTAAATATTTTTATTTATTTCTCAGAACTCTATGATGAGATGATGAGTTTAATATTAAGACTTAGATGGAAATTCTTACCCTAGTGAATGCTGTGCAAGGATTGGAATTCTTCATGCACATGTCCAGAACATCTGCAACTCCACAGATAGACACAGGTAGGCTGAAAGAGCAATCAGTATGCCATCTGTGTTTGGCAAAAGATTTTCGACCACTTTGCTGCTTTCTCTTTCTCGTCTCTCTCAGTGTGAAGAGACAGGGGAACCCATAGAGATTCACTGAGAATTTAATCAGAACATACTGAAGACTCAACTGACAACTGTGGATTCGAAGCAGATGAAAAGTGAATGCTAGATAAGCAATACTGCTACAAATTAGAGAGGGATCTATTAAAAGGCTAACACAGGCGTTAGTTCAATGGGGGCTTCGAGCCTGGGCTCCCTGAAACTCTACTTTTTTATGTAGCATTTCATCTTGCATAATACTTGGTGATGTCTGATGTTAGTCTGAGTGACTCTCAATAGTATTTAACAAAAATCAGCCGCCTGGATATGTAGCATGAGTAGTTGTATAAGAATAAAGACCTCAACATCACCCGGAAAAAGAAAAATAGAAAGTCCTTCACTTCAAAGTAGCAAATAATTCTGGAAAAAACACATATTTCTAATGGCAAATTTGTCATAAGCACCTGGCTGCATTACTGTGACCTTAAGAGGTGTTTCTCTTCCTATCATCAACCATGCTGGTGTCAACTAATAGTATATATAGTGTCCATAGTAATTTCTTCATTTCATGTAACTATTCCCAGACAGTTTCTTAACATCACTAAACCTGAACTAGGTTTATTCTATTCTAATATTTATTCTGCCTGGATTAACAATAAAATCAGCTTTGGTATAAATGGTTACAACGGTACTAACTTCACTGGAATTGTGCTCTGTTATATCAAGGCTGAATATGACCCCATGCATCTATTCAAAACTTTCCACTTTGGTGGGCATCTATAATGCTGGGGCAAAGACACAGAGAACAATAGGCAGATAGGTAAGCATGTTTTCTCTGCAATTTACCTGCCCATAGTTCAGACCACATGGTTCTATGTGGCATCCCACAAGGCCAGAGTAGGAGACAGGACATAGATGATGAATGCTAAATGGAAGAGTTATGAGCATGAAATTAAAAGGAGAGAGGAAGAACCCTTCCTTGCTCTCTTCAGTTTCTCGGAAGAATTTGTCTTCTAAAATCAGTCTACAGCAAAATGCCACACCTTACACAAGGTAACATTAAGCCTCCCCTTTACTGCTTAGCAAATGTGTGCAAACACTTGTAAGTGGCTGGTCTGACATACTCTTCTGCTGAGGTTTTCAGTCCAGCAGGAGGACACATCCTTAATGTAATATGCTCCAAGTCTAATGGATCCTGATGCTTCTGCTACCCTATATGCCCCTTGAACAGTAGAATTTACCATGTGGCAGTTGGAGCCTGTTTGGATCTTTGGACAGATCTGATACAGCTTGTGAGTTTTGAAAGGATTTGGTTCTAAAACAGACAGATTTTTTTAAGTGTGATTATGGATGGAAAAGTGACTTTGTAAAAGGAGCCAAAAATAGAGAGGATCAAGCCAGATCTTGTTCTGCCTCATCAGCATCAATTCAGATCTGATTGCAACATGTTTGATGATGGCTGAGGACTTATTATTTATTTATTAAGTGGTCTAGGCGAAGTCAAGATCCACTTACAAAAAAGTAGCACAAACAATACAAAACTCACAAGAGCGTGGCCTTGCTGACCCACAGTAATAATTGCCCCCAAATAATTATTTTAACAACCCATCCTCCCACCAGCCAGTAGAAATTAGGAAGCTCATAGGAAGAGTTCATAAATACAAGCCCAGTTTAAATTCATGGGCCAAATTCCTGATTAAAGCAACCAAAGAAAGCCACAAAAATGTCACTGGGGCTGGAGAAAGACTTCTGGCCCTAAGAGAACTGGAGTGTTGGTAAAGCTTCTTGGAACAGCAGCAGTAAGTGGTCCTGATGAACCATCGGGGATATCGCGGATCATACAGACACAATCCAGAGTGACTGTGGCAGAAGTTATGTTTTTCATGCCCGGGGAAGGTACAATATGGACATATGGGTCTGTTACTGAAAACAAGCTCAAGCTTTACTCAATACTCACTCAAACCACAACCTGAGCTGCTCTGGGTTTGTCCATTGTTGGGGGGTGAGGAGGGTAGACTGGTAGATATTAAAAAGAATCTGAATGATCTCAAGCTGTGAAACATGAAGAGAGAAGTGACTGGGCTAAAGCGTTTCCAGAGGGATGCATGAACTTATTTTGCACCAACACAAAAACTGAGGGCGCAACAGAACTTGGTAAGTTGGGATTCTGATTGGCTCTGGCACTACACAAGTTCTAGGTTGCTGGCACTGCTCACTCTTCCCCATACTCCCGCATACACCTAGATACAAGGAAAATAAAAAGAAGGAGAGAGCACAGACTTCAATGCAGCTAGAAAGGACATATATTTTAAAAATAAACTCACCTTGAAAAATAATGGGTTAAAGTTAGGAGGGGGAATTGTTTCATGAAACACAAAACTATAAATATTATCAAGGTGGCATAAGTCCCCCAGACATCACTTTTGTGTTTTCCCAGATACGATGAAATCTTAGCTTTGAATCCTAACTGAGATCCTGTGCTGGCAAACATGCTGCTGGATTTTCTAGAAGTCACTGAACTCTAAATCTATAGTAATATTTAGGTATGTTGCTATTCTCATATGAAGAACTGAAAAACAATGAGACATTCTCAGTGGTGAAAAGTTAAGCTTTTAACTATAAAAATGATCTGAAAGGGCATAGAAGGGGAAAATATCAGTCTGAATATAGAGTAAAGTTGACTTAGTGAGGGAAAATAAGAGGCAAGAGAAGCAACAACATCGTGGTTAACCCACATACTAAAGAAAACTCTGAGCACTCTGGTTAATTACAGAGAAGACATTTGTTTCTGGTGAATTTAGTACAAGATAGCTCATTATTTAACTGGATGCAGAAAATGGTTAATTGATTTACTTAACCAACTGTACTTTTATGTAGTCTTATTCTTTGTCCTATGGATATCATTAAACACATTTTACTTACTCCATTCAATTTGATTCATTTTCCGTTCATTTCGTTTCACAGTATCAATGTGAATCATTTAACTAGGTCTTTCTCTTTGGGGTGAAAAATCATTAAAGGAAAGAAACCATAGTTTAATTTAGTCTCAGTAAGAGGCAAGCTGATGTTTACAATAAAATCAGCCACTATCACTGGCCTTAATAATTGTGACCCAAGCAGTTTAAACAGAAGTGGACATATCTTTTGCTTTTTATTCCTTACACTTTAGGGCCTGATTCTCACTGACATTAAGGCCCCTTTGCACATTCTTAGAGCGGGTAGATAAAGGGGCCATAGAGTAAAGGAAAATCAGGACTTTAGTCTTTTTGCATTTGTTTAAAAAAAATTCAAGTGAAGACTGCAGTTTACATGAGCTATTTTAAAAGAAATGACAGCATATTAACAAGATAAAAAGTGAAACCTCAGGCTGGCAAAGGGAAGAAAAGACCTTAATATTTTAAGCTGTCTTTATTCCCCTTTTTGAAATACTCTTATATAATTTATATTCTATATCCTTACAGCATAAATGTGACCTTGCAAACCTTTAGTTTTCAGCTCAATAAAGACATTTGCACTTCTTTATTTTCTGCACAAATTACTCAAGATTAAAAGCAGACTGTTGTAAACCATTTCAGAAAAACACATAAGCATGAATACAGCATTTAACCTTTTGGTCATATGAGAGATGCTACCTACACTTAGCTAACTTGTATGTACTGAAGGTCTGATTCATGAAAGTTGGAGACAGAGAAATGGAAAGCAGGTTGAGCGGGAAACGTCATTATTTTTTACTATCATCATCTGCACCAGAATATTCAAAATTCACCATATGTTTATGTAAGATTCTTGGCCAGATTCATTCCCAAAGTAACTCCATCAATTTCAGTAGAATTATGTCAGGGATGAATTTTACCCTCTGTATATTTTTAGAAAGTTTTAAAAGAGGGGAGAAAAGCATAAAGAAATCCAAAATATTATATTGCTTTGCAGGCAACCAATTTCACAATGAATACTCTGAGGAAGGGGTTGGATAGCAAGCATGCATGCTGACACAGAGTACTTAAAATCTACAAAGCACTTTTCATCCAAGGATCTCAAAGCCCTTTACAAAAGTGGGTATTTGTTAACCCCATTTTAGAGATAGGGAAACTGAAGTGAAAGATAATTAAGCAGTTTTCCTAAAGCTACCCAGCAAGGAGAGCAATACAGAGAACTCAGGTCTTCCAATTCTCATTCCTGGATTCTATCCACTGGACTGCATTATACTCCGGTTAACATTAACTGCTATGAAGAAGGACTTCTGTTTGATTAATCTTTAGTCCTTTAAGGGAAGCAATACCCTTTGCAAAGCTATAGTTCAAGGTCTGCTGGTGTTTACATTACATATCACCACCTATTTTTGAGGTTTATATAACTCAGCCATAAAAAATTTGCTCCAGGGTGAATGTTGGCACATCGCATCTCAATCCAGGAGCATAGCTTGTTTTTTATGCTAACTCTGAAAAAAAGAAAAAGGTTTGGCCATTTTATGATAGTTAGTGACGCTCAAAACAGTGAGAAGATGGTTTGATTCAAACTAGTATACCCAGCCATAATCATGCTAGGGACTGACCCAGATCTTAACGCAACCTGAAGCACTGATCGTTAACATTTCTGGAAGTCTCTACTTTTCTTGGATTCACTGGGACTGGAAGGAGAAATATTGTTGAAGTAGATTGTTTTTAAAAGTATTTTGGCTGGTCCAAACTCAAAGTCCTGGACATTTTGTGAGAGAGCTTGAAGCCACTAGGAATTCCAGACCAAAGAGATTTGACTCAGATTTGGATAAAGAGGCAAACTTTTGGCTTATCTGAATCAACCTTTCAAGACGGGCTGGCTTTAGCATGAGTTCATGGGTTCAGCTGCACGCACAGAAATCATGAAACCAAGGATGCAGAAACAGAAAAGCATACATTTCTCCAAGCCAGTGCAGAGGGGAGGTTGTGGAGAAAGGGGGGTTGGAGAGCGAGCTCTCCCTCCCCCCCCCCAAATTCACACTGCAATGGTGGTTTATGTTCCGTGGGACTGGGACTGACTCCTTTATCTGGGCACTGTGACTGAGCACACAGGGTCACAGAGCCACTCAAGTTTGGCTTGGCCACCCCGCTGTTGTGATGGAGGGGCAGCTGTGCCAATCTTGAGTGGTGCTGCATCAGATCACAACGGCTGGAGCAGGGAGCTAGGACCGTCCTGCAGGACAGGAGCCTCTGCTGCAGGATGAGTGTGGAGCAGGCTCAGTTTCCAGCCCCACCCTCTCCTACCAGGGCCTGCCCAGGCTGGGATTAGGGGTGCGGAGCTAGGACATAGGCTGCTGCTGAGGAGGCTGGTGTCCCCTCTCAGCAGTTTAGTATACATTAAATCAGGCAGCTACCTCGGCCCATGCTTTCAAGTCTTTTAAAGTCCACCTATCATTAGTAGTAGTGGTAGCCCCAACCTAAATAGTTACTTGGGACACTGTAATTGGCCTTAGTTGCATGTGTGCTGTAAGTAAACATGCAACTGAAAAGTCATGGTTTGGGCTTTGCTGCAGCAGTTCGGTTGTTAATGAAGTGCTGTGGCTGTTGCTTGGGAGCCTCCTGCTGGAACGTGCTGTTCCATGTTCACTGTACCCATGATGGAGCAGCTGCCTTCTAGGATCTTCCCTGGAAAAGCTACTCCAGTCACCTGCCGGCTGTGTGCACTGCATAGAAGTGGGTTCAACATACAATTATTTTTTGCTCTGATTACATTTGCTCATGTTTCTGAGTGACCAGTGGCTCAGATGCCTCAAATTCACAACCACCATTGACTAAGAGATTTCAGACGCTTCTTCCATCACCCCCACTTCTGCAGTACCCCCGTGGAAGGGCTGAGACAGGGCTCAGATGTGATGAATATAAAGGGGATTCTTCTCTGAGGCTGCTGGAGATGGAAAACACCCTGAAGTCCCTCTCATTCTTTATATCATTGACTAAATATGTCCTTTGTTATTACTAATGTGTAGCACCCAATAATGAGTGTGGCACTTCACAAAGAAAAACAATCTCTGTCCCAAAAGTGATTACAATCTTACTTATCAAATCTGCATTATCTAGCAGCAACACACAAGTCTCTCTCAGTCCTGGCCTAGACTAAACAATCATGAAATGGAGTGACTCCACTATACCGTCATAATGGAAAAAAGGACTTTTTCAGTGGGAATGGATTGCATGGCATTAACCCAGGCAAACCTGATTTTAATAAGGACTCAGGGGGACTTGCAAAACCATCAAAATATCAGGGTTTCACAATGAAATTTGGCTTCAGTCTTAATTTTGGATACTGGACCAGGAAGGAATTTCAGGTTACATAGGAATTTGGATACTTAGGGGTTTGGAAAATAGGATTTTTATCTTTTTTTAACAAATAATCTCTTTGTTTTTGTCAGTCTCATAATATCCCATTTCTACAGTGTATGGAAACTAGGACCCATGTAAAACATATGGTAAGGGCTCACAGGTGTCAGTGAAGTCAAGAGAGGACTTTGTTCACAAGGACTCTCAGCCCACTTCACTTGAGGTTTAAGATTTGCTACCCTTGAGGGATCTATGGAAAAAGTTAAAATCGCTTTTCCCCACAAACACATCTTGCTACTCTCAGCAAGGCACGGAACCCTCATTCTCCCTCCTATAGTTCCTGGACAGGAAGACTCAAGATCCTCCTCTTACCTTAAATTGTCTTCTGAAAGGCCTTATGTTGATATGCATCCCCACAATGCCCTTTCTCTCACACAAATCTTTGATCCTTTCTTTCATAGATCCATAGGACTGGAAGGGATCTCAAGAGGTCATTTAGTCCAGTCCCCTGCACTCATGGCAGGACTAAATATTATCTACACATTCCTGACAGGTGTTTGTCAAACCTGCTCTTTAAAATCTCCAGTGATGAAGATTCCACAACCTCCATGGGCATTTTATTCCAGTGCTAAACCACCCTGACAGGAAGTTTTTCCTAATGTTCAACCTAAACCACCCTTACTGCAATTTAAGCCCATTGCTTCTTGTCCTATTCTCAGAGAATAAAACAAACACTTTTTCTCTCTCCTCCTTGTAACAACCTTCTATATACTTGAAAACTGTCATGATGTCCCCTCTCAGTCTTTTCTTCTCCAGACTAAACAATCCCAATTTTTTCAATCTTCCCTTCTAGGTCATGTTTTCTAGACCTTTAATCATTTTTTGTTGATCTTCTCTAGACTTTCTCCAATATGTCCTCATCTTTCCTGAAATATGGCACCCAGAACTGAACACAATACTCCAGTTAAGGCCTAATCAGAGCGGAGTAGAGCAGAATTACTTCCTGTGTCTTGCTTACAACATCCTGTTAATACATTCCAGAATTATGTTAGACTGGTCTAATTCCCTGGATTGTCTTTATTTCCCTCTTTATAGATTGGCACTCTATTTGCCCTTTTCCAGACCTCTGGAATCTCTCCCATCTTCCATAACTTTGTCTGAAGGCTGTCCTACTTCCTTATCCTGTCTTTCTAGAGGAGCAATTAGTAGACTTTGGGCCTCCAAATATCACAGAAAATATCTTCAGAGAACTAGGGATATACTAGGCTATGTTAATTGGTCGGGGAATAAGAGGGCAGTTTGAACTGGCTTCGGTGGCATAAGAAGCCAGCAGTGGGGGAGGTATTAGAGATATGGGGTGTCTCTATTGAAGTCAATGAGCATTTTGACATTGATTTCAGTGGATCCAGGGTTTCACTTAAGCTCTCCTCTCACTTCTTGGAGCGAGAGTTTTGCAGTTATTCATTTTTCCCCTTTTACAAATGATGAAAACAAAGCTCTTTAGTATGTATGTTTATAATTCTCAGCATCAGGAAACAACAACAAAAAGATCCTTGAGATGTTGTCAGCTTTGCAATGTAAATGCTACAGGCTCCTTTGTATTTTTCCTGCCTAATAACTTTGGATAACTTCCTGTTTACTGTCAGTGCATCTAATGCATATGTCAGACCGGTGCAGCACTGACATGATATAGCCATTAGACACACATTGATAGCAAAGAGGAAGTTACTTGATTCTGACAGGAAAAGACAATTACCCACAAGTAGTAACATATAAGGATGTCATGTGACTGCTCTGCTTCCAAACCATGTATCACATGGTGATAACACAACGTTTAAGAAATGTTGGGAGATGCTGGGACTGTAGATCTTGTCCCCGTGCCCACAAGCTTTCTGCATTAACATGCACACCTGCTTCAGTCCCATCTACATCTGAGCGTGCTGCTGAGCTATGTTTTACGGTTACTCTGGATTATATTCCACAATAGTCAGCATGATTGCTACACCTCAAGATCATCATGTTATTTTCCTTGCAGGATTATGTGAGTGCATGCTACACACATTTAATCTATTTTAATGTCTTTTCAAGACCCAAAAAATCACTCTTGGTACATTTTCCCCACACACACTTTTCTGTTGTTTTTGCCCACCGTGCCATAACTACCCATAGAGCTGAGGTCATAAGAACTACCATGTTACATGGTAAAAAGAGAATACACAAAACAGAAAAGCAGAACAATTTATTGTACATGTCACGTGTTCATCAGCCTTCCCTTAAAATGCAAGAGTGCAGTGGATTAAGAATGGGAGCTACATAAATTGCTGTTGATGATGTTTTTAAGTACAGCACAAAAGTATCAAAGGGCATCAGATCTTTGAAATTAAGGAAGAGCAAAAAATGTCATTTGGCAATGAAACAATACAGTTTAATTTGGGCCTTAAAGTGAGTTTTGTGAATCTGTTTGCTAGTTTGTAAACTAGCCCTTACACTGGTGCACTGTATCTGAGGTATCAAAAGGTAAGGAATCAAAGTCCTATACATATGTTCTTGCCTTTACTAAGATTTGCATAAATGCCGACTGTGCTACCTGAAAGCGTTCTTGTCTTGATTTATGGGTGTGTTTGTATTGCTCATATCATAAATCTTCTCCTCTAGGACACTTCTGTTCTGGTATTTATTGACCAAAGACAATTTGCTTTAAGAATGTTTTGAGATCTTGCCAGATATGCACTAGGGGATATTTGAGAAAACATACAGTACTCAGATGAATGAATATAGGCAAGTGCATGAGCTCACTACCTGGCTAAACATTTTACCATAATATTTGAGTGCCCTATTTTATTAAGAGAAATCTATATCTTCATATGCATCTATTTACCATAGTCAATTCATTAAGGGCAAATCAAAATAAGTGCTATAAGAAGATAATTCAGGCTCGCAATCTAACGCTGGTAATTGTGGTTTAGTGGACAAACGCTTAGGTATAGATCCTGTGTTCCTAAATCCAGCTCAGGTTCTAGCATTGCAGCCTCTTAATGTCAAGACAGGATGCCAAAAGTTACCCTGTAAAGGCCCACATTTCTAAATGTCATCCACACTCTGCTCTGCTTCTGAGGAAGTTGTTTATTTATTAATTATTATTATTATTGTTGTCGTTGTTGTTCTCAAAGCATATATATGGTTCAGATTGATGTCGGAGATCCATTGGGACAGGTGTTATATGTACAAATAGTAAGCCAGTCTAGGTTACAATCTAAATAATCAAGACAGACGAGGTTGGGAGAAAAAGTATTATCCTTATTTTATAGATGGGGAACTGAGGCACAGAGACTAAATGACTTGCCCCAGACCCGCCCTGCCCCCCTCCCCCACCCGAGAGTCTGTAGAGGAACCAGGAATTGAAACTCCATTCTCCCAAGTCAAAGTTTAGCCTCTGGCAACAAGAGCCTCCTCCCTCTGTTATGAAATTGTCTATATAATTTCAGACTGACAAGAAAATGGAGCGAGGGTGGAAGAGAGAGACTGTTCATCACCCAGAGTGATCACAGTTAACAACTCTGCCATTACCAGTGGATACATGTAATTAACAAACCATTCAGTAGACAACCCTGAATGAAAAGCACAAATAAAGCTGGAGAGTTCCTGGTATAACAATTTAGTTTTCTTTCCAGAGCAAAACAATGTGGCTGTGTGTAACCTTTTAACTTTTTTCCCCTCCTTTCTTCCTCTCACTCTTATACCGGATAATTATTTATTTTGTAACTTAATTAGCTAATTAGACATACGTTTTGGTACTTTTAAGAAGGAAGTCACTTTATTTAGTTGCTAGAAGCACGTGGGTTTGGTTTGGCTTCTATGATGTGGGTTTGTAATATAATAATTTTTCCTTATAGTGGTCTGAGGTTGTATAATACATTTAACTGATGCTAATTGATATTTTAATTATTAGGGGTAGAGAATCAAGCTGCTTTCTTTTAGAGTGGTTTTGCACAAACTTTCCTAAGACTGTATTTAAAGTGTATCTATTAATTAAGAATATCAGACACCTGTATGATACCTACAATCCTGCAAAAACATGGGTGCTGTTTTTCATGGCAGATACTACAAGTATGCCTACACTGTGATAAAAAAAACGCTGCATCAAGTCTCAGAGCCAGGGCTAAGAGGGCTTGGGCTGCAGTGCTAAAAATAACAGTGTAGACAGACAGTCTTGGGTTGGAGCCCAAGCCCGAACAACGGTGACTCCGAGAGTCCAGGCTCCAGCCCAACCCCGAACATCTACCCTGCAATTTTGTAGCCCTGTAGCATAAGCCCTGTGAGCCCAAGTCAACTGCCCCAGGCCACCCACGGCCATGCCACGAGTCTTTTATTGTAGTGTAGACATAGCCTGGCTGTCTTTCCAAAAGCATGAGGACTTGCCCAGACCCCGCCCGTTAACTCAGCAGTATCCAAATCTAGTTCTGGAACAGCCTTCCAAGGGAAGCAGTGGGGGCAAAAGACCTATCTGGCGTCAAGATTAAACTTGATAAGTTTGTGGAGGAGAAGGTATGATGGGATAACATGATTTTGACAATTAATTGATCTTTAACTATTCATGGTATAGAGGCCCAGTGGCCTGTGATGGAATGTTAGATGGGGTACGATCTGAGTTACTGCAAAGAATTCTTTCCTGGGTATCTGGCTGGTGAATCTTGCCCACATGCTCAGGGTTTAGCTGATCACCATATTTGGGGTCGGGAAGGAATTTTCCTCCAGGGCAGATTGGAAGAGGACCTGGGGGTTTTCGCCTTCCTCTGTAGCATGGGCCATGGGTCACTTGCTGGAGGATTCTCTGCACCTTGAAGTCTTTAAACCATGATTTGAGGACTTCAGTAGCTCAGACATAGGTGAGAGGTTTATTGCAGGAATGAGTGGGTGAGATTCGGTGGCCTGCATTGTTCAGGAGGTCAGAGTAGATGATCATAATGGTCCCTTCTGACCTTAATATCTATGAAAATAATATCTAGTTTGCACCTTTGAGGCACAACCCTTCACTGAGGGGCAGATGCAGATAGAACATTGCAGTGAGAGCCCCAGGAGGAATTCTGGCGTGTTCCTGGGACCTCACACTACAGCACAAACTCTACCACTCTTTAAATCAGTGCAGTGTGGGGTCCCCATTAAACCAAGCCAAATCCAATGGCTGCTGTGGGGGGCGGGTTTGAGGTGTTCTGGGCTGGCTAATGACACTGGCACATGGATCAGTGACTTTGCTCCCTAGCAACACTGTAGCTAGTCTTGTGTAGAGGTGCATGGGGAGGTGCCTCCTCACACCTCCTAAACACTCATGCAGAGCCCTAGATGATACTTTTAGCTGAACCCATTCATAGGTCAAACTGTACATGTCCATGGGAGTACCCTAATATTTGTCCCTTCTTTAGGTGCCAGATAGTGAAGCTGAAATCTAAATTTATACACATTAATACTCTCTATATTAATTCACTCAAAAACACACATTCCAAGCTACCTATTTTGGTATTCACTGGAATCTATGCCCCATACCTGAAGAATACAGAAGAAAAAAAGGAGGGCCTTTAATATCTCTCAGACACCTTAACAGTTACAGTCAGCTGAAAAGTTGCTCTGTGCTTTTCAGCTTCCTGACAGTTTTGAGATTTAAAGGAATTTTTCTGCCTCTTTTTCACCCTCCCATTCATATATTCTTCATGGTGGTGGCTGTGAAAAACAAACCCCTTTCCCTAAGGGATCAAGGAAGGAAATTCAACAAGTCACTGCCTCTCCCCTTTCATTTTTTGTTTAGTTTGGATGGTCTCCGAAATAGGCTGGAATGCAAATGGAAGATGTTTGGCAGGTTGACATTTGTCTGCAAAACTAGGCAACGCGCCAGCTACATGGAGAAAGCTGGAGTGGGTTTATATACAGCAGAGGCAACGATGCCAGAGCACTTCAAAGACATTTTCGGGTGAGAATAGTATGCTGCCCACTCCATTCCTCCCTATGGGTGAAATCCAGCCCTCTGCAAAGGGCTATGGCACAACGTCAATTCATCACTTAAGCCCTGGGTTTAAGAAGTGCAAAATCCTTGTGCTAGTCCCCTCTGCACAGGACTGGATTTCACCCTAAATAAGAGTCTTGGGCTGTATAACAGATGTCATTACCAAGATTATAGCCACCTATTGTGAGGAGAGTAGAACATTGGCATTTAGTTAGGTGGACTACAGTTCCTGCAGTGCATAGTTGGGGCCATAGCAGAGGCAGAGCGATTGTCTTTTATTCTGCATATCTGTGAAGAATCCACACATGTGAGGAGGAATTCTTAACTTGGGAAGAGATCAGGACTGACTCTCCTTTCATCCTTGGAATGGTAACCATGAACACACAGTACTGGCAACCTAATTACTGACCTGATGGATGATTAAGAAGTTCCATAGATGTATAGTATCTGGCTTGGTGTGCTGATGGCAATGTTTTTATTATACACAAGCACAGTCATCTGATATGCTTTGATTAAAATAGACAATTTTTAGATGGAGAGGTTAACATTTATTATTATTATCTCCATTTCTAAAGCAGGCATTTAGTAGCTCTCCACTGGAGTAGGAAGTGACTCCTAGATGGAGGATGTCTTTGTTAACAAGGTCAACACCATTATTTTGTATTGTTTGCATTAATGCTTGTTGGTTTGCATGCAGTGCAGGGTACGCTGCATATTTTAACTTCAAAACAATGGTGTGGCACTGTGTCAGAGAAAAGCAGAAGGACTAGGAGAGCATGGGGGTGCCTGAATGTGAATATTACCACTATAAAACCACAGTTTTCATAGCAAACTACCGATACTATGAGCAAACGGTCTCCATATCGTGAACCAGCGCAAGGTCACTTTGAGTCTGTGTTTTAGCTTCCTTCAGAGGGCATCTGCTCCATAAATAAATCTCTTTGCATAGTGCATTAAATTAAAATGTAGTGCAGCGTGCTGAATGCAGGAAATATGGTTTTCAATTAAAAACCTCTTCACAGTGCAAAGATGCTGAGTGCTGGGATAGGGACTTACCAAACAATTTGTGAGATCATCCTACCAACTGTATATTATCCCCTTGATGCGCACACCTCCTGTTAGCTGCAGTGGGTGCAACAAGACTGTGCTAGTGGAGAGAATTGACAAACTGAGATGCTTCCCATTGAAATTAAGGTGCTTTTAAGAATGTGGGGTTAACAAAAATACAGTCTACACAAAGAAAGTGAATCAAATGTTTACATTATATAATTGCTTTTGCTTGCTTTGACAAGGAAAATTATCTCTGTAAAGTGCCAGTTCTAAAACGCATACTTGCATACACTTGATGAGCGTAAGATCTCTGCACACCTAAGGCTAGATTGATTTTTTTAAAATCACATATGCAATTGAGCTGAATATTTTCCCCCCTTGCAGTTGCTGTCAGGAGCCTTTGAGATGAGGCGTTAACTCTGTCAATTGTGAAAGAAAGCATCAAATGAAAGCAAGTATGTTTTAGTATGTGAACAGGGTGCATCCAGCAAGAGGTTTACTGGAGGAAATAATTTAGGGAACTCAGAAGACAGGTCTCCCTCCTTTCCACCTCCCTCCTCCCCCCACCCCAACTCCCAACATTTGTCTGGTCAAATCACAGTTCATAGATCACAGAAAGAACCATTGTGTTCATCTAGTCTGGCCTCCTGCATAATACAGGCCCTAAGACTTCCATGACTTAATTCCTGCTTCACATCTAAGAGCTCTGGGTTGAACTACAGCATCTCTTTCAGGAAAAAAAATCCAATCTTAATTTAAAGATTTATAGTGATGGAGAAACCACCACAGCCATCTGTAAATTGTTCCAATGGTTAATTATTGTTAAAATTTTGCACCCTATTTCTAGTTGGAATTTGTCTGGTTTCAACTTCCAGCCACTGGATCTTGTTCTATCTTTGCACACAGCTGTAAATCTGTTAATAGAGGACTCTTTAATCAAGCATACTGGATGGTATTGTGGTATTTAGGTAACCCCGAACATAATCTGTTTGGTGGTAAAACCTGGATTAGAGACCAAAACACAAGAGCAACCTTCTGCACTTCCGAGTATGCTGACCTTGTTCAAATCATTTACAACAAGTAACTTGGGACCTAAGAACAAACAGAAAATAACAGAAGCAAGAAGACTTAGATTAACTCTCTGAGACAGATTCTGAGCTAGTGTCAAGTGATGTAGCTTGCTTAAAGTTAATGGAGCTATGCCAATTCACACCATTGCCTCATATCTTATTACCTCCTTATTGGTCAGACTCATCATCCCTTCCCCATCTCTCTTCTCTTGGGTACCCATTTTACAAGCATCTTTTAGAAGTGTCATCAGGCTGATGGGGGAAAAATATCACATTTCAAAACTGTCATGAAAATTTTCCACATTTTTCAACCGGTTCTCCTGGCAGTCATGTCAACTCTTCAGGAGCAGGGGAAATGCTAGTCCTGAAAGGTGTAAGGTTCAAGTTTCAGCTCATTTTGTTTGTTTATTTGTAATAAACTTTGATCAGATGAAAATAGACACCACAATTGTCAGCAAGGATTGAACCTGACAATATCAGAAAAGAAAATGTTCCTGTAATGTAAGCTAATGGGATAACAATTTCCTGACAGAAGAGCTCATTAAAACCCCCCAAAAAATTTGACTGAATTTTGACTCAAAAATGTTTAGGGGGTTTTTTTTGGTCAAAAAATCAAATTTTCAATGAACATTTTCATCAAAAAGTCAATATTCAGAATTTTTTTCACTAATTCTAGCTGTCAGTAATAACCGGTTCTTACCGTTGCAGGATCCAGCCACTAAGGGAGACGTGATCATACTAAGGCCTAGTCTACGCTACCACGGTAAATCGATCTAACTTACGCAATTTCTGTTAGATGACAAACGTAATTGAAGTCGACATAGTTAGATCTACTTACTGCGGTGGCTACACTGCACTGTGTCAACAGGAGAGCATCTCCCATCGACTTCCCTTATGCTTCTCGGGGAGGTGGAGTACACAAATCGATGGGAGAGTGCTCTCCCATTGATTTAGTGTGTCTTCACCAGACCTGCTAAATCGACACTCGCTGCATCAATTGCAGCAGTGTCGATCTACCGGTAAGTGTAGACATGCCCTAAGCCAATGCATTGTAAAACCATCCACTGTCAGATGGAGACAACTTCCGCAACAATTAAGGTTTTCAGTGGTAGTTGTTTCTGTTGATAAGCTACAGGCTAGGTGGGGAGATTTGCTATTGACTTCAGTGAGGGCTAGGTCCTTTCCCAAAAATCTTCCTTTCTTTGCTTAAGGTAAGTTTTGTGTTTCCTTTTCTTTTTCCTTTTTGTCTTTTATCTCCCCAGCCTTACCAACCACCAGTCATCTCTCTTTATGTCTCCTTAATTTATCTCCTTCCTCCCCCACTCCCCGCAATCTTTCTTTCTCTGCTTCTCTCTCACACTTTACCTGCATTCCTATAATCTCCCCATTATGGCTCTCGCACTATCTCTATCCCTTCTCCTGAGTCTTCCTGCTTGCCCCATCTTTTACTCTCTTCCAAGTTACCCTATTTGGTAACACACTCTTTTCCCTCCCACATATCTTCCTCTCCACTGTCACTTTTCCTCTATTGGTCCCTCTCTCACATCATCTTTCCTCTGTCTTTCACTGAGTTCTCCACACCGCACACCATTTCTCTCCTTTTCCCAACACCTCACAGACCTCTCAAGTGGGAAGGGTTTTCAGGACTCAGAGCCCCATTTCCCTCTCCTGCAAACTCTTAAATATTCAAGGCTGACCACCGTACCCCCTCCAGTTTGGCCCCTCTCGGGATCTGTTGCCAAGTAAGCAATGGAATGTGTAAGGTCCATTAGCCCTTTCTGCTGTCCTATGTCTTTCTCCTTCAGGTCACCTCTCCACACTCCCCACGCTATTGATACTACCCCTAACCCTTCTTGATTCTGACAGCATAGACCTTATAATAAATCTGTCCTGGTATAACAATATTGCATTTTAAATCATCTTTATTTTTATAACTCTATCCCTGCCCTCTTTTTGTGACACACAAACCACATGCGCACTACTCAGATGATTAGTAAAGAGAACACGTTAAAGACTGCTAAACAGAAACTCACAGCATGTAATAAATGCATTTGGGCCTGATCCTGAGTGGGCCCGATTTAGATAATAAATGCATTTGGACCTGATCGCATTGATTTGACAATATGTTTTGGAAGGTACTCAGCACCATGCAGGAATGGGTCTTCACAGAACAGAACATGAAAATCATGCACTGACAAACTAAACTCTCTTTGTCTTATATGTGCAATTGTATTCTAAATTGGACAAGCTTTTTCAACAAACCAAAGCTGAGGGGAGGGAAAAAAATGAGAAATGAGCTCTTTAAAATTTCACTATGAGGGTTTTGTTTCACAGTCATGCAGTGTCTTGATTTCTAAGGCATCCTACAACTTCTGACACAAGCAGTAAAAACTGAAAACAATGAGTGGGAGAAGTGTACACACAACCTACTGTATTTTCTTCACAGGTTTTGTGTGTGCACTTCCCCCCCCCCTCCACAGTGTTGTGTGAAAGCGCTTGCTGAAGTGCTACAACCTGAATATTAGCTGTAGCTTTGTTTCAATATATTTCCTGAGAAACATTGGAAGTGATTTTAAATAAAAATAGTAAATAATAAATAGATAGACAGATAAATAAATAAATAAGGAGGTTGGCTGGGCCAAACAACTCTCTTAGACCCACAGTCCAAAATATTGAACTGTGATGCCTGCGAAACTCATTTGCATTTGAGATTGCACTGATGCAAATGAGATAAGAAGTGAGCCATACAGCATTTGTTTAATTTTTGGTAGATACTGTTTGCCTAGTACCTTGTAACTGCAGCAAGATACACTCATGCCACTTTTCTTATCAAATTACGGTCAACGTTATTTCCAACACGGATATTGAAAGTTGGCAATTAAATAAGTGGCGTGCAGAGTGACTTCATACCTATAGCTGCCTTTGCCTATTTTTTGTATGCGTAAAATTTAAAACTCATTGGGTTTCACTGAAATACAGAGATAAATTAACTCTCTATATCATAACATTCATCAGTGGTCCACATCTCCGAAATAAGGAGTAGTAGCTCTTATCTATTAACAATTCAGCAGCCACAGAGTGGTCAAGAGTAAGGATGGGGAGGTCAGAGTTGTGTTGCAGAATAATGAGGCTCTCTGAGTCACCAAGAAACTCAACAGACCACAAGAAGCTGCACAGGAGGCTTTCAGCTGGGTCAGGCCAACAGCAAAGGAGTGACCCAAAGAGTCTTCATAGCTGGGGTGAGAGGAGGGAGGGAGGGAGGAACAGATCCCAGACAGGGGACATACAGTCCCAAGGCATTTCAGCAGAAACAAGAATTCACGTACACAGTAGATGTCATGAGATGTAGAGCAGGGCAAAACATGTTGAGGCAATGAGATATGAGACTTCAAGGCATTAGAGTGCATGGACAGTAGGGTGCATGAAGGAAGGGTTGAGATCACTATGTAGTCTAAACACAAAGTAAAAGAAAACCTGAAAGCAAAAGACAAAACCCTGAAACCCTGAAGCTTGAGTAAGTATGCACACAAAAAATTCACAATAAAGTGAAGGCATAAAAACCAAATGTTACCAAGCCCACCCCAGTCAGCATAGGTGCCGACTCTGTGGGTGCTCCAGGGCTGGAGCACCCAGAGAAAAAAATTATCAGGTGCTTATTACCCACTGGCAGCAAGCTCCCCCCCTTCCTGCCCCAGCAACTCCCGTGCATTGGTGTCCCCGCCGATCAACTCCTCCCCCTCCCAGGTCATCTGTGGGGACTGGATTTCTGGATCTAATAGCATTGTTCTCTATTGTTCCAGCTAAGAACTAGGTTCATGAGCTCAATGGCAATAGCAGACACCTAAGCATCTATTATGTGATTTGATCACTGATGAGGACAAAAGAATGTGGATTACACACTCTTGGTAGCCAAGGGAGCTTCAGAGGTTCACAGTCTCTCAAATACCTGCAGACAACCAAACTAGGGATGTCATAACACCAACACAATTATAGATCCTGAAACATATGAAGGAATAAACCCCCACAAGGGATGGACAATGAAAGAATCATTATAGTAAATCAGACTTGAGAAAGGAACAAAAATCAATATGGAAAGAAAAGACTGGAAAGATAGATTTTAAAAGCAATTGGTCACTCCATGTAGATATGTGAATGTCAAGATTTTCATTGTATAGGTGAGTTGTATACTACTTAATGCTAAGGCATTTTACTATTCGGGTCTAAATCCTACTCACTTTACTTATGCAAGTCAATGTAATTACTTACATCAGTGAGGCATTAAGGGTTTGGCCTGAAAAGTCAACAAATCTTTTATTGGACCAACTCCTGTTGGTGATAGAGACAAAGTTGGTCCAAAAAAGATATTGCCTCCCCACCTTGTCTCTCTAATATCCTGGGAGCAACATAACTACACTGCACACATGGTCTATACTTGACCTTTGGTAGTCTCCTCTAGACTAACACATGCCTTTGAACGCATGGTGATAATAGGCCTATCATGATAGAATGAAGTCTCCTGAGCATGCTATTTCGCAAAGTAATACATGGGAGGATGGACCTACAAATGTATCCTAATTGAGAGCTCAACTGTGAAAAGTGAGTATAAGTTCATAGGATATCACAGTAACCTATTACAACACATGTTGATGGGGAAAGGTGTAAAAGTGAGACAGAAAGGCTGAATCAGTCAAACAAAAAGGCCAATTGATATAACTCAAGGACTGTATTAAGCATGCTTGGTAAACAAGAAAAGTGCAGAACCAGAAATCAGTGAATCAAAATCAGTGTGTCAGAAACTGGGGCTAACTGGTGAACAAAATAAGGAGAGGATGTGCTATTTTAGTATTTTGGGGTCCTCAAAAAGAGACTTTAGGAAGAAAATCTAGCTACCGTGATGCTTGTTCACTGAAAGACAAGAGAAATAGCTGTCTGCCACCCAATGCTGCAACAAGCTTCGTTATTATGACTGACTGTCAGGGGCCACAGGTCTTGAACATTGGTCCACATGACTCGTAGACATTAGTAAGCTCCAACTGCTATCCTCGTAACAATTTGCTAAGGCAGAAACTGAACCCCAACAGAGGACTCCAGTCCTGGAACCTGACTGGTTGAATGCTGGGGGTCCTGACTGGTCCACACCTTCTACATAGATCTACCACAGGAACAGGATGTTGCCTGTGCAACTGAGATTCACCCTGCTCTGGACTGTGTATCTCCTGCTCCTGAAGCTGGACTTTTTGGCATCCCAACCTAGCTTGACTCTTTTGTCTGACTTGTGGTTCCGATCTCCGGTTTATCTCCTGCCTCTAACCTCCTGATATCCTGACCTAACCTGACTCTGATTACCAATTCATGATTCTGTTCTCAAGTTTGTCTCCTGTTTCCAATCTCCCGGTATCCTGGGACCCTAGACCTTTTTCACCCTAATCCTGAGCGATGTCCTGATCTGACCAGACCAGGCCAGAAGGAGGGAGCCTCCACCTCTACCGGTTCCGGCTGAATCCCAACCATCATCTGGGATGTGACACTTCATCTCACCCCTAAACCCCCACCGCTTGGGACCTTTTCCTTCCCCCACCTTATTATTTTCTTTCTTTCCTCTCTCTCTCTTTGCCTTCTATTAATAAGAGTCTGGTTTAGCTTGCCAAGATTGCATATTTTGCACCACCATATTTTAGGTGACCAGAGAGGTACCTAAAAGCAATACCCTTAGTAGCCCAATGCTGGTACAATTTTCCAGGTCTGGAGTGGCTTATAAAAGGACTGTGTACAGGGCCTATTTCTTCAGCAGTGAGGTTCCAAGTGAAAAAATCAGCACCAGAGACAGAAGTTGCATTTTCTATCTTTGCTCTCCCCTTTTGTGTGTGTGTGTATTGTTTCATCTTCTTAGGAAATGGGATCAGACTTTTAACAACAACAGCTCCAGCGCATCTCCAGCACATCATAATTAATAGGCAGCAGGTTTAAAACAAATAAAAGGAACAGTCAGCCTGTGGAACTCCTTGCCAGAGGATGTTGTGAAGGCAAAGACTATAACAGGGTTTGAAAAAGAACTAAATAAATTCACGGAGGATAGGTCCATCAATGGCTATTAGCCAGAATGGCAGGAATGGTGTCCCTAGCCTCTGTTTGCCAGATGTTGGGAATAAGAAACAGGGGATAGATCACTTGATGATTACCTGTTCTGTTCATTCCCTCTGGGGCACGTGGCACTGGCCACTGTCGGAAGACAGGATACTGGGCTAGATGGATCTTTGGTCTGACCCAGTAGGGCCATTCTTATGTTCTTCTTATGTTCTTATCTCAACTAACTTCTTCTCTTTTCCCCAAAAGGACAGTTATTACCATCTTTGATACCATCTAAAAGACTCCCAAACAAGGAGTTTTTTCCTTCTAAAAATTCTCTCCAGCTAATGGGAAGAAGGGGTCTTGTTAAAATGATAGCTTTGTTTAATACTTAATATTTGAAATGCTGTAATTTTTCTTCTTGTCGTCTGTATCTTTAATAAAAGGTTAAAAGGATTTTAACCATGATAGTAAGCAGGTTAAGGTCTCTGTATACCAAACCGTCTTTAAAACTGTTTAATGAACAGTGACTGGGTTATGTTAACACCTTTGACTGTTTGGGCCCATATATTCCATCTAAATTAACACAACAGCAGCAAGCAAGAAGCAGGGAAGTGTTTTCCTCGGAAGAGATTAACACTGGTCACTGCTCTAATTTAGTGCATTTAGTGGTAAATGAGGGAGAAAGACTCTTAACTGTTTAAATAAGCAGGTCCAGATAACTTTCATCCAAGAGTTGTAAAAGAGCTTGCTGAGAAGCTTCTGGATCATTACTGTTGATTTTCAATAAGTCTGGGAACATCAGGGAAGTTTCAGAAAACTGGAAGAAACCTAATGTTGTGCCAATATTTAAGAAGAGTAAACGGGATGATCCAGGTAATTCACAGAAATATAGGGCTGGAAGGGACCTCGAGAAGTAATCATTCCAGCCCCCTGTACTGAGGCAAAACCTAATAATTATAGGCCTGCTAGGATCCATAGATCCTGGACAAGATAATGGAGCAGCTTATACAGGACTTGATTAATAAAGAATGAAAGGAGGGTAATATGTTTAATGCCAATCAACACAGGTTTATGGAAAATAGATCCCGTCAATCTTTTTTTTATGGAATTACAAGTTTGGATGATAACAGTAATACTGTTGATGTAACATACTCAGACTTCTGTAAGGTATTTGAGCTGGTACCACATGACATTTTGATTTTAAAAAATCAGAACAATATAAAATTAACATGGTGCATGCATTAAATGGATTAAAAGCTGGCAGGTCTCAAAATTTAACTGTAAATGGGGAATCATCATCAAGCAGGTATGTTTCTAGTGAAGCCCGGACGGATCTGTCCTTGGCCCTTTGCTATTTAACATTTTTATGAATGACATTTTACCACCGGTAAAGTCTGCAGATGACACACAAATTATAAATAACAAAGACCACAGGTCACTAATACAGAGAGATCCAGATCTCTTGGTAAACTGGGAATAAGCAAACAATTTAATACAAGTAAATGTATACATCTAGGAACAAAGAATTGGAGCCATATTTGCAGATTGGGGGACTATATCCTGGGAACAGTGACCCTGAAAAAGATTTGGGGGTTGTGGTGGATAATCAGATGAACATGAGCTCCCAATGCAATGCTGTGACCCAAAGGGCAAATGCAATCCTTGGATGCATAAACAGGTGAATCTCTAGTAGGACTAGAGAGGTTATTTTATCTCTGTGTTTGGCACTGGTGTGACCGCTTCTGGAATACTGTGTTGAGTTCTGGTGACCACAGTTCAAGAAGGATTTTGATAATTTAGAGAGGGTTGAGAGAAGAGCCACAAGAATGATTAAAGGATTAGAAAATCTGCTTTCCAATGATATACTCAAGGAGATTAATTTAATTTGTTTAACAAGGAGAAGGTTAAAGGGTGACTTAATTACAGTCTACAAGAACCTACATGGGAAGCAAATATTTGATAGTGCGCTCTTTGATCTTGTAGAGAAAGATATAACATGATCCAATGGCTGGAAGTTGAAACTAGACAAATTCAGACTGGAAATAAGGCATATATTTTTAACAATGAAGAAATTATCCATTGGAACAATTTACTTAGGGTTGTGGTGGATTCTCCGTTGCTAACCATTTTTAAACCAAAATTGGCTGTTTTTCTAAAAGATCTGCTTTAGAAACTATTTTGGGAAAGTTATATGGTCTGTGTTGTATAGGAGGTCAGACTAGGTGATCACAATGCTCCCTTCTGGTCTTGGATTCTATGAACCTGTGAACAGTCATGCAAATAGGGCAACTGATGCATAAAGGTTAATATTTCTGCAGCTCTGTACTACATATGGTATTTCAGTATTTACACTGATAACTCATATTTGCTAAATCTGAGTCCAACGCATATTTTACAGTGTCTTCTTTTCATTATAAATTTACTGCATGAAACACCAACACTGAAAGCCTACAGACACAGGTACAGTTTTCCTTTGAGGATGCTGTGGGTGTTAAAACATTACATTTTGGGTATGTACCTTTGAAAGATCTGAACTCAATTTTACATTACCCTAGAACTTTCACAAAGACTAGAAGTCATGGCAGGAATAAGGGAGAAGTAATGGACTCCCCTTTACTTTAGATTTCTGTGGAAACTTCTTTTCATTGCCAGACCAGGTCCTGGTCTTGCACTCTTTTGCTAAGATACCAAGGTCAAACCACAATTAAAGTTTAATCATCTGTGCTGTTCTTTTTATTTTAAAATATAATCCCTATGGTTAAAAAAAGAGAGAGTAAAGAGTTGACTAACATATATTTATGAGTATTTAATACCTTCAGATCTAACACAATAATGACAATTTCTATTTGGCAAAGTTATGCATGCTAAATACATTACTGATCCAGTCCATACTGCTGACATGTTACAATTATTTCTATATCCGAGCATATTTGAAATGTAAACCTGGAAGAATTTGAAATATTAAGCATGCATAATCAAGCTTTAATGCATCAGGCATTTGTGGTGAAGGCATTTTTTTCTTCTCCAAACTCTCCTGTAACACTGTTACATAATTCTTTTACTAGGTGTATTCTGTTTGGCTTCATACAACTGATGGATAAAATAATCAACATACGTTAAAGCCCCGGACACATTTGATTCACAGATACATTTCATTATCTTTCCCCTACAGGTAGGCCACTTTTATATCTCTCTTTTCACAAAATAATGGTACACGAGGCATTATTCAATTTAACATGTTGTTCTACCTGGTTCAAAAACTAATTAGCTCTGCCTTCACAAATAGGTGCCTCAGTGAAAAACAAATAGGCTAGGTCTGTTCTCTTCTGAAGAACTAATTAAAAGTTAAATTAAACATACTGTAATCAAAGAAAGAACATGTCAGGTCTCTTCAAGGACTGAGTAGTTTGTGGGTCTGTTTGGATTTTTTTTATATTGGGGGATTGTTTTGTTTTGGTGGGTTTTTCAATTCTAATTTTTAATAGCTTCTGCTTTTAAACACAGAAAATGTGACTTCTTCTGCTAGCTGAAAAAAAATGGGCAGGATTCTCAACTGGTGTAAATCAGCAGAGCTTCTTTAAAATCAGTAGAGATATGTTGATTTATACCTGCTGAGGATCTAGCTCAACTTGTATGTAATCTATCCAGGGAACCTTCATGGTTTTGCAAATTATGCAGTCTTGTATCTAATGTCTTTCATGATTAACAGAGTTGTCTCATATTGTAAATGTTGCTGTTTTTCTTGTCTAAGAATATATTGGTTAAAGTTATCATATGGAAAAAACCCCAATATCCTGATATAAAAGAGTTCACTTAATTTCCTTCATGGCTATTAAAGAATCCAGCAGTGGTACAGTGCTCAGAAGCCACAGAGTCCAAATGCTATTACTATGCAGAGGTGGGAAATGAACATCAAGTTACCCAAAATCAACACTGTCCAGGCAGAAAACTTGCATCTCACAAAATAAATTACTTGTAACACTAAATGTCTATATGAAATATTAAAGTTTTAAACTGTTCTGTGTTACCCATTTTAAATACAGTCACCCAACTTATGCTGCTACTTCTCCAACCATATCTGAAAGTGAACAGGCACACTGCATCAATCAGATGAAGACTGCAGTGAGAAAAATAATCTGCCATCAAAGCAAAACACATAAATACATAAATAAGGACAGTGTTACATAAAATATCAGCAGTACTGGAAAGTATGTAAACGAGTAGTTAAATAAGTAAAGGTATTTTTCTCTTCCCCCTTGCCAACCTGTGCTCAGTTTTATTTGGTAATTTAAGAGTCTGGTTCATTAGGCAAATATTTATGAACTTGTCTTTAACCAAAATCCCATCCATAGCTGCACCTGAGAGTTACTCCAACCTCAAATTGGAGTAACTCTCGGGGATCAGCAAATTGTTTGCATAGCCACGGAGGGGGAATTAAAAATCTTGTTGAATCAGGATTAACGGTCCACAGGAGGAGGTGGAAGAAAGCTCATTTCCATAAACTCTGCATCTCCCAGGCTGCTTCTCAACTCTCCATGGCCTCCAGACATGTGTGATGCCACACCACACACACACCCCACCCATACACACTAAGAAAGCATTACTAGAGACTGCAAGAACTGGATCCTTGCTAAATCTGCTGGGATGGGGCACAGCCGGCTTCAGCATCAACTCCAGCCTCATGAAAGGTGGCAACTAATATTGACAAGACACATCCTTTCATCACAGCTACACCTTTGCCTGTGTCATAAACGACATTGTCAAACAGGCTGAATGTTGCTGAGAAAACATGCCACCTTTATTTTCTCCTCCTGGTTAAAGGTAGAGCACATGATTTTCACACTGTGCATCGACATTGAGCCATCTACCTGCACTTATTGTAGTCTACACAAACCTTCTCATCAATGACACACAAACTTTGCAACTCCAAGAACTTCACTGGCGAGTGAGTTAAGCACATCTCATTTTCATACTCGTGGACTTAAATCTCCCCCAAAACGTTCACAGCCACAATATCTCCTTGTGTTTGTGTCTTCCATGCTAGCTGAATGGATAAAGCTGGTTGGGTTCAAAAGCAATTAATACTGTAAGGTGACCCTCACAGCACTGTAACTTCCGAGGAAAGACAGACTAGGGCTGCATTAACTTTGCCACAGAGTCCTTTTGGATTGTGAATCGTCAGCCCACACCCACTGAGAGGATTCCAGAGCGGCTACAGACATAATGTGTCCCCAGCAGCATGGCTGCAATAGAGCTGCATTGCCAGGGGCACCAGAGCCAAGGTAGAGATACAGGGTCTAAGCCTCCACCAGATCCACAAGAACCTGGTCTTCCAGGAACAAACTACATGACTCTTTGATGGGGAGTGGAGGGGGAAAAAATCAAGCAGCCCACTCTCAACTGGAGTACTTGGAAGAAACGCCTTGTTGGGAAGCTTGTCATGGCTCCATCACTCCCTTAAGGCTCTCTTCTTCCAGGTTTTACTGTAGAAGGGACCAACCAATCTGGGTCTTATTTTAACTTGTGACAAATAAACCTACCACCCAGATGCAAGTGTTGTGAGTACTGCCTGGGTCCTATCCCCAGATTTATTACTCTGGTGCTGGATTCTACACCTTACTCACACTGAGTAGTATCCTGGTATGTAAGTAGTCCTATGGATTTCAGAAGGACTGCTCACAAAGTAGTACAGGGAAGCATGGCAGAATCAGGTCCAAGTGACTGGAGATCCAGGGGATGGAAGCTAGTATTGTATTGTATAGTACATGTTTCTGGTAATTGTATTTATGATCTTTGGGGAATCAGGAGCACAACATCCATCAGCATTAATTGTGGTTATACAGCTAAATCTCTACAGCACCAGGTAGAGATGTCCCATACTGTACTTCCCTGTGTACTTGCATCTGTTATAAGATCTGTTGTTGGATGGATTATAAATGGAATCAGGTGTAGAAATCAATGTTTGAAATGCTCAAAAAACCAAAAATGCAGAACACAGCTGTGGGTGTCTCATTTGAGACTCTGGCTAAAAGTTAACCAGCTTGAGTTCATTTCTCTTGGCGATCCTGCGATTATTCACCAGAGCACCTTTCGAATTTTTGGAATGAAAAATGTATGAGAAAATCTGGCCCGTTTTCAAAAAATGGAAATTTGTTGCTAACATGTTCTAATTTTCTTGCAATTTTTGACAGAAATTTTAAATAAAAAAAAAGATTAGTTCTGTGAAATCTTTGAAGGGTGTTGGTTTTTCATTTTTCTGTATTGCCAATTGTGGTTGATCATATCAGTCATTTGGGCCTCAAGAGTGCCAACATTTACACAGGTGTTTTATTTTAAGCACTTGTGTAGTCTATTGGGTGTTCCTTTACCCTCCAAGTAGAACACCTTCGGTGAGATTCTGTGATGCACTTTTTAGAGACTTTAAGCTCCCTTTGTACCCTCTGGATTCTGGGCTGCTCCAGAGAGTGGAGAGGCTCTTAGTGTAATTTAGATAAATAACCCTCAAGGCCTGTCTAAACTACAGCACATCCTCAGACTTATGGATGTCTGCCATATCATCTACATTTGGGGAGTTCTTCCTGAGCCAAATCTGCAGCTTTTATGCCCCTTCATGCCAATCTAGCCCTTTTACCAGTCATAAAGAGGATGAAGCTGGGATGACGATCTCACCGCTTGTGTTTATTGTACCTGTCCCCCTCCTTCAATTTCCTTCCCAAAACCCACCTCTGTAAGCTTGTTTATTAAGAAGGGGCGAGATCCTTGGGCCCTGCTCCATTGCATTTCCATCCCCCTCGCCCTTATACGGCCCTTGCATTGGGATGAAGGATGGCCAGATTCACACAGACCCTCCCAGTCCTTCCATAGACTCCTCATTCCCAGATCCCACCTGCTTTTTGCTTGGTGCTTCTCAGGGAGGTCCTATGGAGGTGAGCTTGATGCTGAGCAAAGAATGTGCACCCCTGTATATCCTATACAATCTCTGCTCCCCACTCCCTTGCAGCAAATGCAGGAAGGGCAACTGTGTAATTTCAGAGGAACGGTCATATTCGGTCAGACCAATGGTCCATCTAGCCCATCATGTCTTCCGATAGTGGACAACGCCAAATGCTTCAAGAGGGAATGAACAGAACAGGGCAGCTATTGAGTGATCCATCCCCTGTCATCCACTCCCAGAACCAATGCATATAAGTCTATGAGCCCAAATGTCATTCAGCAGCCTACATTACCTTCCCGGCATTAGCACCACGATACCAGGGTGACTGGTTCTCACCATATATATCTAAAATTGCTAGACTGATGATGATGTGTAATAGGTTATATGCACTTCATAGCACCAGTCTTTTAGGACATTTTTTGCAGATATTTCCTTTGTTGTCTTTAGAAACTGTGCAGTGGCATATGGCATCAGTGCAAACTGGTGCTGATACTCAGAGGCCATGCCCACTGTGTCAGGATTTTAAATATTACCACAATCAGCAAGTAAGAAATAAGATATGACAAGGAGTGTGATACTGTAACATAACAATGTACCTCGAGGGACACCTGTGAGGAAGGAGGTGAAACTGAGTGTATTCAACTACCCAAGGTGTGATTTTTATCTCAAACTATAATGTAATAAGATGTGATAATAAAAAGGCACAAGACTGAAACAAACCAGGTCTTTTTTAAAAATGTCAACATGTTTATGCTGTAAGAAATGTTGTGCAGTTTCCTGCCTCCTAAACAGAATAGTTTTAAAGATAGTGGCTGTAATTTAACATCTCTCTCTTTCTTAACAAATCCATTAGCAGTTGATTCCATTTTCCTCAGCGGGGTTATGGATCCAACATTCTTTTAGCACCAAAACCTGCCTTGTTGACCTCGAAGATTGCAGGACTGTGTCTGATTTTGGGTTTTTTGTTTTGTTTAAAACATCAAATATTAAGAAATGATTAAAAGAACAAATACAGTATACAGCTAGCTACATATTCTCATGACCCCTTACCGCAGATATGTTCATAGGCAAATTATTAACAATCCCCTAAGCTTCCCTGACCATACAAAAACTAAACAGATTGAAACAAAAACAAAACAATATTTACTAGACTTTAAAAAGCACTGTCACTTTGTTACATGTGTGTACAATAAAATAGGGTCTCTGTCTCACTACCATAGAAACAATATATGCAACAATTTTAAAAATATGAAAAACACAACAGATAGTTAATGAATTGAAGAAAGAATACCCATCATGGCCCTAATTCTGAACGTGCTGAGCACCCTCTATTCCCAGGGACTTTAATTTAACCTCATAGGAGATGTCTGAACATTTGATGATCAGGCCGCTAAAATCAAATCTTCCTTCTTTAGCAGTTCTTCCAACAAACCTCACAGTATTGCTTATTTTCATACGTTCATTCAAGACTCCTCAGTATAATCCATTCGTGTCTTATAAAATATGTTTGGAGAATATGAACAAGCATAATATAGATATTGTCACAAATGGCTTTCAAGAACATGCTCGGTTCTGATGTCCACTTTTGGTGCAGACTGGAAACTCTCTATTTCAGTGTTATGAATAGAAAAACCAGGCAAACCCTGATCCTTGTTTTCCCTGAAACATGCCATAAGTGTCTCCTAGGTCATGTAGACAAGATAACGAGTCGTAACAATTTTGGCACATACAGTCCAATTAGCACCAAATGAAAAAACTGAAGCAAGAGGACAGAAGGATGTGGAAACAAACAAATGCTAAATGCCATGCTATGATTATTGCATTATTTATTTAACTATTCACATCCCATAGAGATGACACATCTCAGTTCTAAAGCCATTCTGCTACTCTCATCAGCTGTGCTTGAGCAAGGGTCTTAGCACATGCTTAACTTTAAGCATGTGAATAGTTCCACAATGGGACTATTCACATACTTAAAGTTAGACACATGCTTAAATATGTTGCTGAATTGGGGCCATAGTCTTTAAGCTACACATGAAATCCTGCCGTTTATTTAAGTTTGTGATGGACTCTGAAGCCTGCTCAACATGAGGCATTCTTCCATCAGCATTCTTTTTGTGGCTAGCATGCAAAAACGTTAATTTACACCTTTACTCCTTATCATTTCAGCTTAATTTATTTTCCTTGTCTCTCTCCCACATTGGGTTGCCCTACTTCATGTCTTGTCTATGTAAGATTCACTGAACCTGAAGCTCTGTAAGGCATTATTTCCCTGCTTTCCTTCCCTTCATAAAGCATTCAGTTACCAGGATTCATAAGCTGGGTTTGATCAGTGCTTAGATGGAAGACCTTTACTAGAAAAAACAGGAAGATGTGTTTGTGACCCAGTAAGTGGTACTATTCCTTCTGGATCAATATTAAACTCATGCTCCAACTTGGTAGTCAGAAGGGACTGTGCTGTTGGAGGTGCTGTATTTTGGATGAAGCATAAACCTGAGTTTCTGACTACTCGACTTCATTAAAGATCACATAGTAAAATTCACAATAGAAAGATTATTGTCCCCAGTGTTCTGTCTGCTTTCCAATTTGGATAATTAAATCCTGTGTACCTATATTTCCTCTGTAGTTTCAACTGGATACATTTATTTCTTGCTTCCTGACTGTTTGAATTTTTGTGGCACAATGCATTGTTAAACAATTGTCATACTCCTCTCCAGAGACAGGTGCATAGGAGTTTAGATACTACAATGGTGAGAATTGTAACATTATATATATATAAATAAATTTCAGTCATGGGTGAAGTGATTCATAGATACATATGGGACACTTCAGGATGAGAGGCAGTTAAACATAAGACAGTGATGTTATCATGCTTTGTATGAAGGATGCTATGTAAGATATTAATGTATTTCATTAAAATGACTCTTAATGTCAATACATACTGTGACAGCTCCATGATTTCTTACTTTAGTAGGTGCTTTACTAGAAGTTATAACTTTACATTATTCAGCCACAATATTCTCCATAGTAAATGTTTTGTCTCTGTTATCAACTTACTTATGCCCCATGAAAAACCATTGCTATGGTGATGAGTATTTTATGGTACAGTATTCGCTTAATTATAAAACTGTTCTTGAGCAGATGAACTAATGTTGCTTTCAACTGCAGAATTCATTTTTAAAATTAAAATATATGCAAATAATTGTGCCATAACCCATTCTCAACAGACAGCATCTCAGATTGATAATTATTTTTGTGTATTAAAAATGTTAGAGGTAAATGTAAAAGTTATTGCAGTTGATATTTAAGAGGGCTTATTTTTATAACTCTAAGGTAATATATACCTTTGTTATATGCTGAAGTACTGTGTGGTGTTAAAATGCAAAAGTTACAATAGAAATAAAATGCTTTCTATTTCTAGACTGAGCATAAGATCATGCAGAAGAAAAATGTAAGATGCGGCTTTATTAAGCATTTATTTGTAAATAGCATCATCCTAGGAAAAATGACATATTTAGTTTTCTCACTTTATTACCACTTCCACGGAGTTCAATGTTTTCTTCAAATCATTATGATTATTATACTCAGCCTGAACATTTGACACCTGCTGTTTCTAAACTTGATCATAAATGTTTCTGCATATATATCAGTACACATAAGAGGAAAAAAATCCTGACTACAATAATGAAAGGAGATTATTTGTTAAAAAATGCTTTTCCCAATAAGCAAAATCAGCTAAACCAGAGGGATCTGGAATCTGGAAAGAACAGGGTATGTGCATTCAAATTAGTAACAAGAAAATTATGCTTGTTAAAAAGAGAAAAAAAAATCCTGCTACCAGAGGAAGTGAGAGTGGTTGAATCACCTCAATTAACTCTCTGCAGTCTGAAAGAAAAGCAATGAGACTAACACGAAGAAGACTGATAGTAAAATTGTAAAAAAGTTCAGAAATGCTTGACTGAAAAGGGCTGGGGCAGCTTTACATAACGTGAGTAAGAACAATATGTGTAATGTTGTAGTTTAATTTTTATTCATTATTGCAATAGGAAAAAGAAAAGGGATCACATACTGTTTAATATCTACTAGGTTCTAACCACCAGAGCTTTGCATTTAAAATCATCTGAAAGCTCTTCTCTCTTGCCTATTCCTCTTAATTTGCCTCTCCTTTTCCTCTTTATTTATAATTGGATAATATAATATTGGAACTGTATGATTAACTCTGTGAAGCCTTTTGAGATACATGCTTTATGGAAGATGCTATAGTATATAAAACAAGGCAGTATGGTGCCTGTTCTGATCACTAATTAAAATAGACAGTGTGATCTTTTTTTTGGTCTGTGTTTCTTAAAAGTGAGAGTCAGTGTTTCCTTTAAGTTAACGATGGACTCCATTCAGCAAAGCTTGTAAGCACAAGCTTAACTCCAATCATGCTCTCAAGTCCATCGCTGTTCAGCGAAACACTTAAGCACATGCTTAGTTAAATAGGTGGCATGCTGAATCAGGGCCACAGATCCCAAGACTGGTCTTGTGAGTTACTGAGGGCTCTCAACTCCCACTGGATTTCAGCACTTTTGTACTGAGAACAGAAGTGCAATAATAAATGATGCAGTAACATACCCAGGGAGGTTTAGATACGTTCCCTAAAATTGATTGCTATTCATTGGGCCTAGGGTAAGACACATCTGTTTGCTTTGATTAGAGGCAGGAGAAAATTAATCTCTTGAATTTGCCAAAATTTGGGGGCAAGGAAGAGGAGGTCAATTTTTGGTGCCTGGATCTGGAAAGGGCACCAGTGGTTCATCCATTTCCATAGCCAGTCCCCAATTTCTGTTTCCTGTCTTGGGTTAATGGATGGTGGCTTACTGCAGGTAAGTGTTGGTAGAATAAGGCAAGGTTTACTGCATGCTTATATAGAATTTTGCTTTGTGGAGGACAGTTGCCTTCATGTTTTCATATGTTTGCCTGCAATATGAATGCTGTTGTTTGCATTTTATTTTATATTATCCCCCTGACATGGGAAAAAGCAGGGGCATGAATTATTTAGAAGAGAAAGGGAAGTTATGTTAGTAAAAATCTGTTACAAGGAAGCAGGGGAAATTTGAAAAGTTACCAAAGAGAAACTTGACACCCCTCACCCCATTTTTCAAAAAGAGGAGATACTCTGCATGCATGAGGCCTCTCCCTTCTCTACGTGCAGATCCCAAGGGTATGTTTTGTCTCAAATGTTTTAATTTGATATTACATTTTAAATATATTACATTTTTTAAACCTCCAATTAAAACTAATATGATTCTTTATTAAGATTTCTAGTAAAACAAAAACCCCTATTGAAATTTCAGAACATCCAAACTATAAGGTGAGGCTAACATCCCTTACATTTTAACTCACATTTGTTATTTTGATTTAAAACTTCTCAGATGTGTTCTTTTAAAAAAATTATTCCTCAAAAGATTGTGAGGAGCTTCAGCACTATGGGCAGAAGGTGATATTAAAAGATAAAATATTTGTGTTTTCACTGGTACCGTCCTGAAAAATAAATAGAGGGTAATAAAAAAAATGCAATATATCTACTTGAAACACTCAGTAGGAAGTTAACCTGCAGGTTTACTAATGCCACGTATAGGTGCACACTGCAAGCTGGAAAGATATTTGCATCCAAATTTGTTCAAGTGAAGATCACAGAAATACACTGTTATAAAAGCCTAAAGCTCCTGATAGGATGCAGCCAATCTTTAAGGATATCTACCAGATAAATAAGCTTGTCACTCTGAAATCTTATCTTTTTATCAGGTTGTTGGTGAATACTATAGAGTTGTTTCTACTTCTGAAACATAGGGAAGGGGGGAAAATCCCATAAATAAGAAACATTAAATATGCCTAATACTATTGATTTCAGTTGGAGTTGAGAGCACTCAGCCCCATGCAGGAGGCTCTTGGAATGGCAGAATATGCCCTTAAGCAAAAGGAAATATCTCATTGCTCTTAATTATAAATGCTATCATTTCAGGGGACATAGCACAGAATGTCAAATATGTCCAATTCAACCCCCCATTCTTGCAAACACTTATGTATGTGAGTAAATTTATGCAGGCGAGTAGCCCTATTGAATTCAATGGAGCTACTTGTGTGAATAAAGCTACTCGTGTGTGTAGGTTTTTGCAGGGATGGATCTTTAGTGTGAATATTTTCCTCAAGCCCTTGTTTCCCTGCACTAGCCACTTTCAGGCATGTGAACTGGATGCACACACATATTCCCTCACTAGCAAGCTTGCAAATGTTCCCACTCCATGCCTTTCTAAGTCATTTTCACTTTATTTCCTTTTAGTAGCATGAACTTTTCAGTACGCCCAGCACCTGTCCCTTTAATATAGCACACAGGGTTCTTTGCTCCATACTGTACATTATCCTCATTAACACATATCAGTCAAAAGCACTGTTAATTAAACTGGCAAGATGATTACACACGCCTCCATGTGCCCCCTCAGAGCATCCGCTTGCCAAGATTTTTTCCTCCCTCATCTAAAGTGGGTGGAGAAGGCCCTGAGTAAAGCAGGATGTAATGTTTAAAAAATATCGAAGCACATTGTTTTCTTTGAGCAAAATGCCCTACACTTCATTACCACTGCCCCAAATAAATAAATGCAACACTGACACCAATCTGTAAAACTAACACATGCATATTTGATCTGTACAAACACTGCATATGATATGACATTTCCTTTCAAAACGCCCTTACAGATACAAAATTCAAATTAGAATGCACTATCCTTGGACTAATGAGTGTGTCATAAATAATTGATTAAAACTGGGCAAAACCCTATGGGATTTTGCTTTTTCAGAAATTTCATGGCAAAAAGCTCAGTCATTGTCCAAATTTTCTGCCCAATTTCATTTCATTGGGCAATTTGGGCTGGAAACTTCATTGGCATCCATCCAACTTTTCCATCGGTTTTCAAAAGTTATAGTTATTTCTGCAACAGTTGTAGGAAACCTGTAAGGAATCTTGCCATTTCAATGGGCTTTGGATTCCTAAACAAGTATTGGGAAAGCAGAGCTGGAGGCTGGGGAAATGGATATTTCCGCACTGGAGGATAAATAAAGGCAGGCAGTGGTGAGGCCTGAAGTAATGCTAACTTATTTTTCTGGAACACACACAGTGGTCTGATAGCTACAAGATAAAACATCCAACAATCTTGCTAGCAGAGTGCAATTCAAGGGAGCGACAAGAAAATACTAGCTTCTGGGGAAAGCAATGAATTTACAGGAATCGCACACCAAGATTAAAAATATGTTGTTTACTTCATAGAGAACATGCATGCTTAAACTCATGGGAAACTGGACCAGTATTCAAGTGATGGCTAATAGCCATAGTCTCAGACAAAAGAGACATCTTTGAACACTGAAGAGGCAAATTATCAGCAAGCTCCTAAAAATTAGAACTGTGTAGGAAAATGGTTTTGCAGGTCAGCAGGAATTTGAGATTTTGAAAATTTTCCCATCCCAAATCAGGACGGAAAATCAAAAATCTCAGTAATTGTTGTGACTCGATAAGCTGAAATTTTGGGGGAACTGAAATGAAACATCGCAATTGATCCGATCATTTTGAAAGAATTCATTTCAGTTTACTTTTTTAGGGTTTTGGGGGGGGGAAAGGGATGTTTGTTTTTAGTATAAATTAAAGAAAAATCATTTCAAACCAAAAAATGAAATGTTACATTTCAAAAACATTAAAATGGAACATTTTTTTAAAATTTCAACTTTTTTTCTAATAGGGAGATTTGTTGAAATCCATCCTTTCATTTCAGCTAGCCAGCATTTTCTGATGAAAAATGTTTTGTTGGAGAATTCCCAGCCTGCTCTACTGAGAATGTTTTAAAAAGCTACCAGTTCATTGGAGATAATCACTCTCATCTCATTACAAAATAACAGCAGATTTGATGCCTTAACCAATTTCAGAATGGGGAAAAGAATTTTGGCAGAAGGCAAAGAAAACCCTCTACCCCAAAAAATTTCTAAAATTGAGCCTTTTTTTGTGCCGGTTTTGTTTTTTAAAACTTCAGAGATGCTCAGTTCAAGGAACAGGCATAGCAGCTCTCATATTGAAAGAACCAGATTCCTCAGCTCTAGGGCCAACATAGGCTGCTAAGAAGGATTGCATCATCCTCATGTTGTACATATTCCTTCATAATATTTAACAAAAGCAATATCATTATTAGTAATAGTTATTATTATTTGTATTATCATAGCACATGGGAGCCCCAGTCATGGACCAGGACCCCATTGTGCTAGGCACTGTACAGAGACAGATAAAAAAGACACTCCCTGGCCCTAAAGGATTACAGTCTAAGGCCTTGTCTACACTACAGGGAAAAATCGATCTAAGCTACGCAATATGAGTTACTTGAATAGCGTAACTCAAGTCGACGTAGCTTAGATCTACTTACCACGGGGTCCACACGACGCAATGTCAGCAGGAGACGCTCTTCTGTCGACTCCCCTTACTCTTCTCTATCCGGTGGAATATAGGAGTCAACAGGAGAGCGATCTGCAGCCTTCTTCACTAGCGCTAAATCGCCTGCTGATACATCGATTGCCGTGCATCGATCCCCCGGTAAGTGTAGACAAGCCTTCAGTAGAAGACAAGACACAACAGACTGACAGGGGAGTACAAGGAAATAATGAGACAATATTGATCAGCATGATAGGCTGTGATCTCAGCAAACCAGCAGCCGAGTAATACTGGGCTAAATCCTCAGCTGATGTAAATCAGTGGAGCTCCACTGAAGTCAATTTACACCTGCTGAGGATCTGGCCCACTGGCTTTTGTATTTTAATATTAGATATCTATAAAATGCAGCATTGAGGATTGACTGTTAATTTCCTTTTTAAAGATAAAATTTACTGGACTTTTAATTATTTGAAATTTAGTTGAGAGCTCAGTTTACATGATAAATTTTAAACAGTGGAGCTCTGCCAGGTTTGAATAATCTGTGTGAGAGAAAAAAAACCCAGCATGTGTGTGCACGCACACACACACATACAAATATTAAAAGGCATTATCATGTGTGATGAAGATAATGAAAGCTACTTGCAAAATGGATCACAGTTTTGCATCAGTGCAAAATTTATCACTTGACTTTTGTACTGCTTTAAACCTATATGCCTGGCTCAAAGGATAGATTGTAGCAGGGACACCTTCTCAAGGTGATCTTGGGTTATTTTTATAATGCAGGCAGAGGCCGCTAACCATTCCTTTCAGTTTTGTTCTTAAAATTACTATCTTAATATTTTCAACATATTTGCAAGTAGTGAGCAAGACCAAAGCTGTCCTATGTACTAAAATCACTGCTGGGCCTGATTCTATCCCCTTTGGAAGCAATAATAATTTTGACACTGAATTAAACAGAAGCAGACCTATTGTCTAAGGCAGGGGTAGTCAATCGGCAGATGGTGGGCCACCATGTACCACCATGTGCTTTTGGACAGACCATAAAATCTTTTTATTTACTTATTATTATCATTATTGTTTATTATTAATTATTATTATTATTATTTTCTCTGGAGTCTGCACCTTGATGAAGAAATTTGGACTTTGACAAAAAATAATTGACTACCCCTGATCTACTGGCCGAATTCTGCAATTGACTACAGGCTAGTACAGTGCTGCACCCACGCACAGTTGCAGACTCAAAGCCCAATTCAACACTAAATTCTGAGAGAAGGGTTTAAACTCTTTTCACTAAATCAATCCCCTTCACTCCCCACAACTCCTACAAAGTCTGGATGTTGGAGCATCTATATTATAAATTCTGTAAATCTATTGAAAAATTAGAAAGCCGCAATATATAATGATGAGTAAGCAGCAAGGGATATTGTTAGTTACCTGCCTTTTTAAAGCACTTTGCGGACTATGATTAAAAAGTGCTCCGTCAGAGTTCGGTATTAAATAATAGATAGTGGTACAATTTGTGTTAGACTTTTTTTTTTTAATGATCACAGATTAAACTCAAAAACCTTGCCCTTCAGAAATATCTTTATGGAAGAGAATAAAATCTTCCTTGGTAGAGCTATTTTACCAGTAGCCAGAAAAAGGGGGAAGCTGTACCAGAAGTAGGGAAGTACTGCCACCCCTACACACACCCACACTTTCATTTGTACACTGGAGATCTGGATCTGTTAATCTTCAGTGTAAGGTGTTTGTGTGTGTATATTTCTTTGAATAAAAACAAACCAAACCAAAAAACAACTTTATTTCAAGTCAAGAAATATTAGGAAGCAGTGAGCTACTATTTTTCTTAACTGTTTAAGCTGGCAAAGAGTGCAGAGAGTGCAGTGAGCTGTGCTGCCATAACCTACTATAGTATTAATATGCACTGTAGTTTTCCCTAGTTATTAGTTCTTTAGTGACTTTTGGTAGCTTTCAGTCTTTATACCAGAGCTCAGATTCATTAACCTATCAGTCAACATCTTTTCCTGGGTAATTAGGGAACGGAAAGTACAAGAGACGAAGGGTCAGATGTATGATCTAGCTTCTTTGCACTAGCCAGATAGCACAACAGAGGTGGATTCTGGCTGAATATGGCCAGCAGAGAATTCCACTTGCAGAAAGGAACTCTCTGCTTGCATAAACTCTGGCAGAGGTGGCTCTGTTACTCCAATGTGTCTGGGATGAGTTGGGAGCAGCATGGAGTTGACATTGGGTGAAATTATTTGTGCAAAACCTTTTTTTCAACAAAAAATGCAGATTTAGGTTTACTGAAACAATCCACAAATTTAGGTCAATACTGGTGAATTGTTTCCGGCAAGATAGACAGACAGACATAGAAAAGAGTGGAAATGTAGCAATTCATTTTAGCATTTCTGAAACAAAACATTTCAACTTTTCAGTTGGAAAGAGATTTTATTTTGGAATTTCCCTCAATTTTATTTTTAAAATAATTCTAAAATGCTAAAAAATTCCCCAAAACAACATGAAATGAATTTTAATGACTTTTCCAAATTTCCTGATTTCTTCAAATTTTATTTTATTTTTGGTTCAGCTACCAAATTGGTTCTTCACACAGTTCTAGGTGCAGTTGAGCTCTGCTTCACCAATCCTCCATTTGTGCAAGGTCTCCTACCTAGGCACTTTACAACAGTTGCATATGGTCCAGTAGATCCTAGGCTGCCCTTACTGAGGTTAGGGTCAAGCCAGCACATGTAGGCAGAACTGTCTCCTTGATGGCTCCTCCTCACACCATATGTGTAGAACCATGTGCGTGGACTTCAGACACAACGGATAATTGAGGCCAAAGCATATGAATAATAATAGCTACGTCTTATGTTGTGTTTTTTATCTTTAGATCTGAAATGCTCTGCAAAGGAAGTCACTATCATTATCTCAATTTACAGATGGGGAAACTGAAGTACAGAGCATGACTTGCCCTGGGTCAACCAGCAGGCCAGTGCCAGAACTGGGAATTGAACCAGATCTCCTAAAGTCCAGCCCATGGCTTTATCTGCTAGTCAACACTGCTTGAACATGCATCTTTGTCATTATCAGTGAGTAATAATTAGTTATCGTTATAGAGATTATTATAACATTAGTGAATGTTTTGAATATTGTGTTTTATATCACTGTGAAAGTGCTTAAAGCATCAAAAGCCATAAAAATGGCTAAGGAAACAAATGATATTATGTAGCACTAGGCTGTGTGATGTAATGGAAGCAATAGGTTTGATAGAAGCACAGATCACATTGAAAATGATTTATAATTCTCTGAAGTGTACTGCCAGGGATACAAGTCTTAGCAAGACCTGTTATTCTTCCTTTGAAACCTACTATAAATATATGTCTACATGGACATAGAAAGTCTTAATTTCTCTAAATTACAACTGAGAAAAAGCAAGCTGGAGAAGGCAATGTAGCAAGCCAACCCAATGGGAATTTTCCAATGAATTCCAAGGGAAAGCACATTGGAATAGTAGTGATGGAAAACAGAGCAGAGTGGTGTGAAGGGACTTCAGGCACAGAGGCCATATCTGCCATCTGTTAGTTTTTCCATTTTTACAGGCCTTGAAAAAGACACTCGCCCACTTGCCAGGAGCGAGTGGGAAACATTCTCTGGTGAGCACAGGCAGCAGCAGTAAAGTGAAGTTTACAAGACTGTGATCCATTTTACTAGGAAAGCTTAGAGGCTGCTGCTCTTGAGGAAGAAGAACAGAGGATAGAATGGACAAGAGGAGAAGAGGGACCCTCTTTTCTCCCCATTACTCTAAGGGTGGGTACCAAATTACTAGTATGAGAATACTGTAATAAACCAACAGATGGGGTTTAGAAAGAAATTCTCCTCATTCCTTCCCCTGGAAGCATCTGGTCCTGGGCATTGGCAGAGACAGGACACAAAGCTTGCTGCACCATGGCTCTGATTTAGTATGGCAATCCCCATGCTCCTATATTCCAAATGAGTTAAAATCATGTTAACATGGGAGTGACTATGCTAATAGTGGTGGTAAGGCTCTGAACATGCCCGCTGTGAATGACATCCTCCCAAAAGCCTGGACCGACTCAGGCTGAGCTGAGTCCTTTTGTAATTTATTTTTAAAAATTCTCTGCTTTTTCTTCTGACAAGCCTGGCTTCTGAGTGTTTATTAATCAATATAACTCAAAAGCTGGTATTAGGTGTAGCATTCACATCCTGAGGAGAACAAAGTATAGAACACGATCATATCACACTGCTACTCCGTGCCAGTGGTGCAACTTCAGAAAAATTTGGGGGAGGGGCAAAGTTGTGTAGAACATTGTATGCAATTTTATTATACCCTGCAAAGTCGGGGTGAGGAGTGGAAGACATGTAGACCTATGAAAAGTCAGAAGAGGGCAAACCAAGTTCTGCGGGGGACACCTACTTCCTTACGCCATAGCAAATGAAGCCTCTGCTCTGTGCCTTACAATGACTCCCAATGCAATTCCAGAGAAGGTTTGTGGTTCCATCTCCAATCCTCAAAACCCTCGGATCTAGCAATCTCCAGGAGGTCTTCACTTTGCACTCCCCAGAAACGGGATGCTGTAACTAACAGGACCCAGGTAAAGGTTTCTGGGGCAATATATTCTCAAGGAAGGGCCCCAACAGTGGCACCTCTTGTCACAAGAGATCAGAGTGAGTTCAAGTTTTACCGCCTTTGCAACACAATGCAAGGCTCTCCTACTTGCACAAACCTTGCCATGATTCTATGGTGAGGGGTGCAATAGAAACTCATATAATGAAAAATGGAGTGATGGTTAGAGGGGAAAACCAAAAGAAGTAACAGAGGGTGAGAAAATAAACAGCGTTTAGGGAATTTGAAAAGCCAGGATGATCTGGGAAGAAAGAGAACACCTCTGAATTGCATCAGAGCTCACATCTTAGTTGGACACCAATCAAGCAGTGGTGGGGCAGCCTCCTGGCAGGAGCTATGTGAGAGCTGATGCTTTGGCAAGGAAGAGTAACATGGAGGGGCTCTCAGTTAGGTATATCACAGAAACAAACACTGGCTACACGACCTGCATTGCAGCAATAGACTGAAAGGGAACATCCTGAGTACTGAGAAACTCTAATCTTCTTTGGACTTTCCCTTAAGGGTCAATTGAGTACACTAATCTAATGTTCAATTGTAGCTATTTAAATTGGTGCGCCTAGGGTTTTTATAACATTTTCTGAGAGTCCTAGCTATTTCAGACTGGAAATAAGGAATACATATTTAACTGTGAAGGTAATTAACCATTGAAATAATTTACCAAGAGATGTGGTGGATTCTTTATCACATTACATTTTTAAATCAAGATTGGGATTGTTGGGTTTCTAAAAGCTATGACAGAAATTATAGGATTGATGTAGGAATCACTGGGTGAAATATTATGGCCTGTGTGATGCAAGTCAGACTAAACCAGGGGTTTGTGGCTTGTTCAGGGTAAGCAGGTATGGCCGCTCGCAGTTCCCAGTGGCGTTGGTTCACCGTTCCCAGCCAATGGGAGCTATGGGAAGTGATGGCCTGGCCCACACTGCTTCCCGTAGCTCCCATTGGCCAGGAACGGTGAACTGCGGCCACTGGGAGCTGCAAGGGCAGTACCTGTGGACGCTCAGGTAAACAAAGTGCCTCGCAGCCCGCCAGGAGTTTACCCTGAACAAGCTGTGAACCACGTTTGGGAACCCCTGGTCTAAACGATCATGGTAGTTTCTGGCCTTAACATCTGTGAATCATCTTTCAGTTTGACTCATTTGTTAGAGTGTATGTTGGAACCCACCAAATGGTAGCAATCAATGGATCTAGCAGACTGCGCCCCTTCAGCTCTTTCCTGTTATCAGTGGCACTGCACACCTGATGTGCTGCCAAGTAAAGTAACTGAAAAGGGCTGATGTACCCCACAATATTTCAGCCATTGCACTGGTCACTAGGAATGGAAGTGCTGGAAAATTCACCAGAAAACCTATCCTTGCAAACGACCCAGGCTGAATTTACACAGTCAAAAAGTTGAGAAAAGCTTGTGAACTTTGATCTTAGCTAAATTTGAACTCCAAACCATTTAAAGTTCTTCCTAAGTCCCACCTCCCCAGGTCACACACTTAGGAAGAGATACTGAAGATGTTGCAAAGCACCCAGGTTATCTAGGAAATTAATATGGTTGTCATTTTCAGTAGACCTTAATCCCGCGCCCCCCACTCCCAATTAAATATGATGGGCTGTGATATCATCACTTTGAACTAAATTCTACACCCCTCTGCAATTTAAATGGCTCAACCACATATGGTACATTGGTTAGACACATTCATTTCTTACAAAACCTGCCAAGTCTCAATATTATACAATTATCTGCTGTACAGATAGAGGCACCTATAGACACAGATTTTTTTTTCCAATGTATGCACACAGCCAATTTTACGGTAGAGTCACTAATATCTCTGGATCATTAAAATATTTTTCACTCAGTATATTCATAACTATAACTAAATTTGTGGATTAAATTACATTGGGTTGTTCCAGAAAGCAGCCTAGCAGTTTTCATGACAGACAGAAATAAAAGGCAATGAAATTATGCTGATTTTTAAACATAATTTTCCAGTAGTTTAAAAAGAATAAGTTTTTCATTTAAAAAAGCCAGCAGGATCAGCAGGCAACTAAGTTCTGTTTTAGTTGAAAATCAGTGGGAGGGAATATAAAGCCATATTTTTTTCCCCTAAACGGAACTGGAGCTGCAGTTGTAATCAGCCAAGATTCTTTTTTAAACATATTGCAAAAGAGGTAGTTTTTAAAAATCCATATAGCAACATATCAATTGCAAATTTGCTTCTAGTAGCTCCTCTTGCCAAAGAAAGCCATATATTTGGGAAGGTAGAAAGGGGGGTGGGATGTGTAAGCCATTTACAAGTATAATTGTGTTTATTCATTTATATTTATAAAAATCTCTATAGACAACCATCTTACACCAGGGCCATCCCAAAACTAAATGTAAAGTACTGCTTATCCCTCCTTGAAGATAAAGAAATGTCCACCCGCTAAGTGAGAATAATAAAACAAAACCAAATTCCTCCAACCCTCAGCTCGACCCTTCCTTAAAAGGACAGGGTGGTGGGGTGGAATGAGCTTTGCAACTTGCTATGAAGGGTAACAAATAAGGACTATGGTGGACCAAATGTGGGAGAGAGCAAAGGACCCATCATAAGGAACGTTGTTCCAGAACATTCTTCCTGTTTATAAGGCCTGATCCAAAGTCCATTGAAATCAGTTGGCATTCTTCCATGAACTTCACTGGGATTGGACCAGGCACACAGTGAAGAAGTTTCAATCTGAAAGCCTCTACTGATCTCAGCTGAGGAAGCATGACATGGAAAGAGGGGTAAATTTTCAGGTAGGCAGGTCCCAGGCCATTTAGGACTTCATAGGCTAACATCAGCATCTTGGAATCCTTCCAGAAATTTACTAGTGCATATTCTAGAGCACTGGTGTAATATACTCTTTAGTTGAAATATCATTTTTAAGCAGATATTGTGCACTAGCCTCAGTTTCTGAGTGGACTCAAGTGTGTAAGAGATAGAGACTTTCCCAAAGCCATACAGGAAGTCAGTGGCAGAGTGAGAATAAGAATTCAGGAGTTCCTGACTCCTTTTCCATTAGATTACATTGCCTGTCCAAAACACAAGAATTGTTTATGCAGACTGGAGATATAAAAATCCCCGGGCACAAAAAACTGGAAGCCTCTTGAAATATGTCTCTTTCTATGCTTTTTTTTTTGTTATTAACATCCTGATTTTAAATGTTTTTTAAATGCTGTTAATATAACAGATGTAAGGTTTTATGATAGTCTAGCCACTTGCTGCAGGCTTTCTATGAAAATATGCTGGGCCACTAAACAATAAGGCTAGGGATGCCTGCTAAAAAAGAAAAAGAACAAGGAAGGAATAAAAGGGCATCCTTCACACTTTCAAAATGAAATTAAAGGGCTAATTATCTCAAATATTCATAGTGATATAAGATAGAGCTGTTTGAGGTTGTTACTTTTTTTATAAGCATCCTGGAAATCTTATTAATAGATATATTATTCACAAGGTTTAATTTAAAGCAATTTTATCTATTGCTTGAAGGGATTTTAACCCCAGTGAAGCAAGGGGACAGGATTCCTGAGATACCGGAATTTTTAGCATTTCCACATATTTAGTTGATGTGTGGAAGCTCTAATACCTATCACACAGAAGCACTGAGCTGTTTTTAGATCAGGCTGGAAGACATGTAGGGTTTATAGAACATATTGAAAACTAGAGAAGAGCCTGAACTTGCTATGCGCCATCACTACGATTATACTTCTGGTCAGATTTGAATCCAGATTCCTAATTTAAAAAGATTGGACCATGCAAGAACCACCAATTTTAAACTTGGAGATAGCTCTGATATAGACTGAGATCTACATGTGAATTTTGCATATTAGGCCCATCTCTATTTTAAACCAAGTTTAAAGAAAATATGTATTTTAAGCTTTAGTCACACCGCTGGTTGATTTCCGGGTTGCTGTGCTTGTCTATGCTGGTGCTGAATTTGGCTCAAGACAAGAACTGCCATGTCTTTGGGAAGGTATATATTATTTTGAATCCAAGATTTTGGTTATGAAAAAAGCAAGTTTATCAAAGACAGTAAGCATGATATTTACTAAAAGTAATTCCTGTTAGGGTTTGGTCACAGAAAAGTAAAAAAAGAGACAGATGGCCTCCAGGTTTGACACTTAATTGACCTGCAACTGTTCTATAGTCCAGGGAATAATTGCCATGTAAAAAAGCATTAAACTATAGACACTGCGATTCCCCCACCCTGACAATAGCATTTGACATCATTAAGGTGTAAGTGTGTCCTGCATGGCTGACCAAACGAAGCCTTGGGTCACTTTAATAATTAAAGAGATGAGTAAAATCAATAACCCCAAGCTGTAGCAGTTTACAGCACAATAACTGGTGTCATGTGGTATAAAGGGCAGTAACAACCTCCTACTTATTAAGGCTGGATGAAATTGATTGGTAAAATTGTTCACTAGTTTGTTTTCAAGCTCTTCCTAGTCAACTTTTCATGAAATTTCAATAACTTATTGATTTCTTTTTTAAAGTATTGGGTGTGAAATCTACTTATGCTTTGAAATGTCAGAGATTTCCCATGGCAGCTATCTTTGGCAGTTTCTGGTTTGTGGAGGAAAGACAGGGAGAGCCAGATCCATCCACAAACAGTGCTTCATTCATAGACACATTGATAATAGTACTATACACACAGGCAAAGTAAGCCAGAAACCATGCATTCTGGTTCCACATCCAGAAGAGAAATGGAAAAATGTGCACTCCTACTCAAAACAGAAGGATATATAAATCTAATGGAAAACTTTAAAACAAGGTTCACAGCACAGAGACTCATCCATCCTATCAAATCCAGAAGCTCTTCTTGTCACTCACCCTTCTGCCCACTGGGAGTAGCACAGGCTCAACCAATCATGGAACCGGAAATAGTTCTATGTTACATTTAAGACCAATTCAAATCAATTAGCCCTATCATACATTCTAACAAGTATATGTGGAAATGTTCCTCTGAATTTTCCAGGGTCGTCCTACTGGGATGTGAAAATCTCTCATCACAGAACTTGGCTGAAAATTTTCAATTTTTTGTAAAATTTCACCAGTTTGATGAAGGTTCTGGAATCTCAAAAACAGACACATTAAAATTGAGGGGAGGAGGGAAACAAACACAAAAAACCAAAAATCATTGTGAATATTTTGACCACCTCTAATATTTACACGTTTGGAAAAATGAACCTCTAATTTATCATTCTCTGCATCGAAGTTACTCAGGTGTATAGCTAACTGGCTAAATTTTCAGCTCATGTAAATTGGCACAAGCCCCACAAAGATATACTGATTTAAACCACCTGAGAGTCTGTCCCCTTATTTCACCTTTGAAATGCAAAAGGCAATTCAGTGGACAGAGCCAGGGGCCAAGGTCTCAGGGTCACCAAGAAACACAGCAACCTGATTGTTTTTTGGTGATTTCCTCCTACTATCCTGTTTTCAGGGCTCATGTTCAACCTGTCAAAGTTGTCATGACAGTAACCTTTTGCCATCAATTTAAACTGGGCTTTTAAAGTTGCTTGTTGTTGAGTAAAGAATCATTGCAGGCCTGTAAATGATAACCCTCAAACCCTAGCTTTTGTTGGCTCACAGACCTCTTAAATGAAATAGAGTGTGCAGCAAAACTGCATCAAGATTAAAGAGCCTAACTGGTGATAACTTTGAATGATATTATCTTAATAAACTTTCTGTACTTGACTAGCCTGGATAAACAAGATATAGATCACTCATGATAAGTAGAAAACTACAGATAAGCTGGTCATCATTTCAAGATTAAAATGCCCATCTGTTCAAAGATTGTAATCAAGAATCCTGTGCTGATTTTTAGTCTATTTTCATATGGCCTCTAGCTAATGAAGTACAAAAATGAAATTCAGAGTTAATGCTTTTGCTTTTTCTTTAACTCACTCCATAGTACCTACTCTATGCATTGCAGACGTCCCAGAATACTGCCTAATCTTATGTGCTCAAACGTAAGGGTTGCTTCGGCCTAGTCATCTCATAGTGTGCTAACGGTAGGCTGGCAACAGAGGTCAGAATTCCTTTGGGGTGTAGAGATTGGTGAAAATTAGAGAGATGTCCATGACATGCAACTGAATTCAGATTTCTCTCTACTTCAGGGAGTGGGGATGGTTGCATCTGGGGTCCAAGTTTGGGCCCACTTTTGTTAAATTAGAACCTTTCCATTGCCAACATTGTCTTCTTTATTTAGCTGTATTTTCAGTGTTATAAAGTTTGTTTTGTTTTTTTCATTGTCGGGAAGAGGTATTAGCAACACGCCACTCCCCCTCATGGTAGACCTTTCAATTCTGCCAAACTTAGCTAGAGTATGGAAAGCTGTCCTGCGAGTGACAAGTGGCAAAGCAGCAGCTTCAGATGGCATTCCTGCAGAGATCTTCAAATGTGGGGGCCATGGGCTGATCAGGAAGCTCAAAGGCCTCTACTTAAGGTTTGGGAACAGGAGGCAGTGCCAGAGGAACTTAAAGATGCCAACATTATTCACCTTTACAAGATAAAAGGCAATCTTGCTTCTTGCCACTGCAGGAAAGACACTTGCCTGAGTCACACTAAACCAGCTTTCAGAGAAGATACTGCTTGAAAACCAGGGTGGGCATGGTACTTAAGATATGATCTTTGCATCTAGCAAATTCAGGAGAAATGTTGTGAGCAGAATCCAGTCATATATATTTTTTTGCACTTTTATTAAGGCTTTTCACTCTCTAAATAGAGATGCCCTGTGGACAGTGCTCTTCAATAAGTTTGTCAACATTGTTAAATCTTTTCATGCAGGATTGCAGGGTCATGCCCTTGACCAAAGCTGCTTCTTAGATCTCTTTGTAATCACGAATGGAATAAGACAAGGCTGTGTTCTTGCTCCAATATTATTCAGCATTGTGTTTGCAGCTGTCCTAATAGATGCATGTAGGGACAGTGATTGTGGCATTTATATGCAGAAACATCTGGCTGGATGTGTCTTGAATCTGCATCGCCTGAATGTGAAGACAAAAGTAATGAAGAAAGTTATTTGCAAATGACTGTTCACTGATGATTATGCTTTATTGGCCCATAACCTCAGGGACATTTAGGTGCTCACTGACTGTTTTGCGAGTGCAGGAAAACGTTTTGGCTTAATGATCTGCCTAAACAAAGCCAGAAGTCATGGTCCAGCCTTAACTGGAAAGTATTGCAACTACTCCATTTGTGTCCATTGACAATGTACTGTTGTTGACAAATTTTGCTACCTAGGCGGTGTCATTTCACGAGATGTAATGATTGATGATGACATTACAAAGTGCATTGGTGCAGCTAGGGATGACTTCAGAAAACTTCAGCATTGTTTCAGGAATGAACAGACTGCAAACAAAAATTAATGTTTAGCTGACCATCATCATCACCACATTTCTCTATATGTGGATTACTTACCAACATCACATAACACACTTCCACCTATGATGTCTACAGCAGCTAACAGGAATTCATGGCAAAATTTGGTTTCAAACACAAAGGTCCTTGAGTGCTGCAACATCACAGACATTGACGATTTCATAGTGGTGCAGTCATACCGTCTGACAGTAGAATACTAAAGACCATCTCTTATGGAGAATTGCAGAATAGAACTCGTTTTAGAGGCAAACCAAGAAAATATTATGAAAAGACTCTTCAAGACCAACCTCCAGTCTTCCAATGTTGCCCACAACACCTGGGAGCTCTTAGCGCATGATAAGATCCAATGGCAGCAGCTCTGCTTTATCAGACTGAAAGATTTTGAGAGCTCTCAGATTACTGCAACCAAAGAGAGACGTTTGAAGCATAAAGCTAAAAGCAGCACACATTCATCTACAATTGTCTTCATTTGTGCCACTTGCAGATGGGCCTGCCAGTCTGAAATTCATCTTTGGTCTCATCTCAGGACCCACAATAAGTGACTGTAGCTCATTCATTGAATGCAACGGGAGATTCAACCACTTACCCAGAAGTGTAAATTAATAAGAATTAGGACTGGAAGGGATTAGGGCTGGAGGTGATTCTAGTCCAATCCTTTCTACTTCATTGCAGGGATCTAATTGAATGAATTATGGCAAGGTAGTAGTCTCTCTATAATTAAGGTTGCAGGTAGTGCTGATGGAATCTATATTGCTCTTCTTCAATTCCTCTATCATGGAGTTGGTTTTGGAGTATTCCTAGATAACTATTTTTTTGTTTCTTACATTCAACCCATGTCCATCTATTTGTGCATTTAGAGTGACCTCGCCCTTATAGTATCGGAATTCTCCAGTTCAGACCTTACACCTTCTGTCCCATTAGTTAATATTTATACTGTGATTGTAACGTGGAAATACTATATGAGATGTGTTACTATTAAAGCAGTTATTATGATAGCTCCTTCCTACAACATTTATTCATGTAATTGCCTTATATTTCCATCTCAACTATACACTATTTATTACCTATGCATTAGTTCCTAATTTTAAACCCTTATCACTTAGTCCACAAACCATTTCCAATGAAATACGTCCCAATAAAAAGATCAAATCCCATATTTGCTCCAGAAGAAAACTATGATTAAAGTGTTTCTTTGCCTCCTCCAGAAAACATGTAATTCTTCACTCCAAAATATACTACTGCTTCTTCTGCGACACCATCCACTACTGCTTCTTCAAGACTAGACAGACAGATTCTTTCTTCCTGACATATCAGATCCTGTTCTAGCATAAATTTCTGGGTTATCAGCTGATTCCTGCCCCAGTGGCTGTTCTAACAAACTTGACAAAGCTCTGATGTCTGATCCAGAGTCCGTGGCATTGCAGTGTTCCATCACTTCTTACTTCTCAGTCTTTAATATAAATGTCTTCCTCACAGAGTAGTAAGCTCTAGTAATTCATGCCCTCATAATTATTCTGGAAACTTCACTGCTTGGTCCATTAGGCATCTTACAAGAAATGGTGTCACCATACATGAGCTTTAGATCCCAGTATCACTTACTTAAGTCCCATATCATCTCTGTACTAACAGCTTTCAAACACATCTGTGCTGTACACACGGAACCAGGAGATTCTAGCTGTGCTTCAATACACTGCCTTTCTCTGTGGTGGCTATTTATCTCAGTCTCTGGTATACCAGGTGTCCCATTCAAATTAGCTCCAAACCTTCCAGGCATACAAGTTTCTGTTTGTCCATCTTCTTTTGGGGGGGGGAGGGGGAGACAATTGCCATGCAATCCCTTACATCTTATTTATATTACCCCAAAGGTAAGCAGACTTCTAACACAGCTCCAGGAGCTTTATAAATCCGTCATCTCCTCCTTCCTTTCTCTCAGCAGCCAATCCAGGCTTAGCTTCCCTTCCTCTTCTATCTTGATTTCCTCTACCAGCTATTTTCTTTCTGACCTCTTCTATGCCTCTGTCTTCTCATACCAATTTCCTTTCTAACTCTAATCCACAGTCTCAAAATCACCATCATCAAATTTCACACAAAACTTCTTTTTCATTCATTAGCACCTGTGAGAGCACAGTAACATAAATTAACCTTAAAACTTCCCGGTCTACCTTTTCAAAATTTTAGTCCCATCTGAGTTCTCTCCCACACACACTATTTATTGTGACATCATTTATGGGGTTTATCTTTACAGAAGAAAAGAATGAAGCAATGACCATATATCATTTTAAATTGCTCTGGTTTGGTAGTTCTACATTTTATGAATATCAAGAGATACACATACTAACAGGAAAACTAGACGGAATATGACAGAATTTCAAGTGGCTAAAGATGATAAAGGAATTGCAATACCAGATGTGTCCAGTTGCCATTTAGCGGCTCAGCTAGTCTATTTCAAGCAATGGGTGTTAGGTCAGAAATTAAACTACTGGAGACAAATTGAACCTGCCAATTCTGTCCCTCCACATATTCAGTCACTTTCGTTGTTATTTTGGATTTAGTGTTGAAATACCCCTTGATGGGCTTTTTTACTGAAATGCTAGATTAAGAGCCATGTGTTATCCCTTCTTTCTTATATATAGTAATGCAGGTTGTCTCCTTGCATAACAAAACCTACCATTGACTCCAATGTGAGCAAAGTTGGGACAATGCTGAACATCAATGAAAAATCCAACCTGGAGACACTATACTGTTCAAGATAATCTTTTTATATGCTCTGCATTAGTTATGGCATATGAATATGAGCAATTAGCTTTAATAACTAAGAGGGTGTGGTTCAGTTTGACAGGTATTCACCAAATCTCCCTAAATGTGGATTTAATATCGTTCCTAATTTACATTTGTTGAAAGGTTTCTCAACCAACAATTAGTGTCTTCAAGGGGGGGGGGGGAAGCATGTTTGGTCTATGTAACTTAGGGTATGTGTACATGAACATTTAGTTTGCACCAAGCTGGAGTGTAATCTACCCTGCACTAGTCTGCTGTGCACTAAGTGCCTGTGAAGATCCTATTGCTGCACTCTAGAAGTTCCTTAGTGCAGTTTAATCTGCCCCACTTTGAAATGGAGTTTGATCAAAGTCCACTAGGGAACTTTTTAGTGCATAGCAGCAGGGTTCACGCAGACACTTACTGAGCAGCAGGTAGGGAGACCAGATAGCAAGTGTGAAAAATTGGGACGGGGTGGTGGGTAATAGGGGCCTATATAAGAAAAAGCCCCAAACATCAGGACTGCCCCTGTAAAATCGGGACATCTGGTCACCCTAGTAGTAGGTTAGTGCATGGTAGATTTACACCCCTACTTGCTTCAGACTAAGGGTATGTCTACACTATGAAATTAGGTCGATTTTATAGAAGTCGATTTTTAGAAATCGATTTTATACAGTCAATTGTGTATGTCCCCACTAAGTGCATTAAGTCGGCAGAGTGCATCCTCAATACTGTGGCTAGCATCGACTTACAGAGCGGTGCACTGTGGGTAGCTATCCCAGAGTTCCCGCAGTCTCTGCTGCCCATTGGAATTCTGGGTTAAGCTGCCAATGCCTGACGAAACATTGTCCCGGATGGTTTTGGGTACATGTGGTCAGTTGCCCCTCCCTCCTTACCTTCCTCCCTCCGTGAAAACAATCATTTCGCGCCTTTTTTCCTGGGTTACCATGCAGACGCCATACCACGGCAAGCATGGAGCCCGCTCAGCTCACCGCTGCTGTTGTGAGCATTGTAAACCCCTCGCACATTATCCTGGAGTCTAAGAGACGCCAGCACGAGGATGATTGTGATGAGGACATGGACACGGACGTTCGTGAAGGCATGGGCTGTGGCAATTGGGACATCATGGCGGCAGTGGGGCTGGCTGATACAGTGAAATGCCAATTCTGGGCCCAGCAAACAAGCACAGACTGGTGGGACCGCATAGTGTTGCGGGTATGGGATGATTCACAGTGATTGCGAAATTTTTGCATGCATAAAGCCACTTTCCTTGAACTTTGTGAGCTGCTTTCCCTCGCCTTGAAGCGCAGGAATACCAGGATGAGAGCTGCCCTGACAGTTGAGAAGCGAGTAGCGATAGCCCTGTGGAAGCTTGCAACACTTGACTGCTACCGGTCAGTCAGGAATCAATTTGGAGTGGGCAAGTCTACTGTGGGGACTGCTGTGATCCAAGTAGCCAATGTAATCACTGACGTTCTGTTATCAAGAGTAGTGACTCTGGGAAATGTGCAGGTCATACTGGATGGCTTTGCTGCAATAGGGTTCCCTTACTGCGATAGGGTGATAGACGGAACGCATATCCCTATCTTGGCACCGGACCACCTTGCCAACCAGTATGTAAACCGCAAGGGGTACTTTTCAATGGTACTGCAAACACTGGTGGATCACAAGGGACGTTTCACCAACATCAACATGGGATGGCCGGGAAAGGTGCATGACGCTCGCAATTTTAGGAACTCCAGGCTGTACGAGCAGTTGCAAGAAGGGCCTTACTTCCCAGACCAGAAAATTACTGTTGGGGATGTTGAAATGCCAGTAGTTATCCTTGGGGTCCCAGCTTACCCCTTGCTCCCATGGCTCATGAAGCCGTACACAGGCATCCTGGACAGTAGTAAGGAGCAGTTCAACTATAGGCTGAGCAAGTGCAGAATGGTGGTAGAATGTGCCTTTGGACATTTAAAATCTCGCTAGCGCTGTTTGCTGACTAGGTTAGACCTCAGCGCAACCAACATTCCCATTGCTGCTTGCTATTTACTCCATAATATCAGTGAGGGTAAGGGGGAGATGTTTATGGCGGGGTGGGAGGTTGAGGCAAATCGCCTGGTGGCCGATTTTGAGCAGCCAGACACCAGGGCGATTAGAAGAGCACAGCTAGGTGCACTGCGCATCAGAGAGGCTTTGAAAGCCAGTTTCATGACTGGCCAGGCTACGGTGTGACAGTTGTGTGTGTTTCTCCTTGCTGCAAACCTGCTCTCTTTGTTGATTTTAATTCCCTGTAAGCCAACCACCCTCCCCCCTTCGATCACAGCTGGCAAAGGAAATAAAGTAAGTATTGTTCTGAAACCATGCATTCTTTCTTTATTAATTAAAAAAAAGTGTGCTAACTGACAAGGTAGCCCGGGTGGGGTGGGGTGTGGGAGGAGGGAAGGACAAGGCCACATTGCTTATTGTAGCCACACTACAAATCAAAACTGTTTGAATGACAGCCTTCTGTTGCTTGGGCCATCCTCTGGAGTGGAGAGGCTGGGTGCCTGGAGCCTCTCCCCCGTGTTCTTGGGTGTCTGGGTGAGGAGGATACAGAACTTGGGGAGGAGGGCAGGTGGCTATACAGTGGATGCAGAGGGGGTCTGTGCTCTTGTTAGCTTTCCTGCAGCTCCAACAGATTCTTCATCATGTCCGTTTACTCCCCCATTAACCTCAGCATCGCCTCCTGCCTCTGCTCTTCATGCTCACTTAATGCTTTCCTGGCCTCTGCCACTGAATGCCTTCATGCATTAAGCTGTTCCCTATCAGTATGGGAGGACTGTATGAGCACAGAAAACATGTCATCACGAGTGCATTTTTTTCACCTTCTAATCTGCAATAACCTCAGGGACGGAGATGATAAGGGGAGCATAGAAACATTTGCACCTGGGGGAGATAAAAAGGGAGAGTAAAATTTATGATACATTTCTGGGAACAAAAGGGAGACTCTTTCACAGTGAATCAAACAATTCACAGCAGACAGCACATGTGCTTTAGGTACAAGGTCGCATTTTGCCTTTTATATTGAGTGCCTGCCAGTATGGTGACATATCACAAATGACTGGGCAACAGAATTTGGTTTCCAGGCGGCCATGGTAAGCCTTTTGGTATGCGGGGTTGGCTTCTTATGCCTTCATAACATGTGGGAATGGTTTCAAACTGCAGTGCCATCCTTTCCCATAGCAAGCAATGCCGGTTGGGTTTCACATTTAAAAGGAGGGGCTGCGGTTTTCGGGTGGACGTGCAGCACACCTCCCCCCACCCCACCGCATGGCTATTCTCTGGGATGATCCCTTCACCCCTCCCCCTGCCGTATGGCTATTCTCCGGAATGATCCCTTCACCCCTTCCCCTGCCGCGTGGCTATTCTCCAGGATGATCCCTTTTAGCTAAGCGCAAACAACCCAGCATGAATGGGGTCTTTTTACTGTTCCCTTACAAAAATTCCCCTATTTCAACCAGGTGACCATGAATGATATCACTCTCCTGAGGCTAACACAGACAGATATAGACTGAATGTTGCTTGAATGCAACCAAAACCCAGGACCATTCGCTGCCATGCTTTGTGCTGCAATGTTTCCAGACTACTTGCTACTGGCTTGGCATGGTAAAGTGTCCTACCATGGTGGACGAAATAAGGCAGCCCTCCCCAGAAACCTTCTGCAAAGGCTTTCAGAGTACCTCCAGGAGAGCTTCATGGGGATGTCCCTGGAGGATTCCCGCTCCATCCTGAGAGACATTAACAGACTTTTCCAGTAGCTGTACTGGCCGCGAATGCAACCTGATTCTTCAGGGCAAATCAAACATTAAACACTATTGCTTTTAAGCCCTGTACTGTAGATACAAATGTGCACTCACCAGAGCTGCCTTCTCCGGCTTCAGGGTTGGGGATCCCGCCTTGGGAGGGTATTGGCTCCAGGGTGATGAAAAGGTCCTGGCTGCTGGTGAGAACGGATTCACCACTTGCCTGCTGCGCATTCTCCTCCTCCTCCTCCTCCTTTTCCTCATCCACAAAATCCTCCTCCCTGTTGCGTGAGACTCCCCCCTTGCAGGTGTCCATGGACAGTGGTTGGGTAGTGGTAGGATCCCCTCCTAGAATTCCATGCAGCTGATCATAGAAGCGGCATGTATGGGGCTCTGACCCAGAGCAACCGTTTGCCTATTTTGTCTTTTGGTAGGCTTGCCTGAGCTCCTTAACTTTCACACGGCACTGTTGTGTTTCCCTGTTGAAGTCTCTCTCTACCATGCCCTGTGCGATTTTGGCATATATGTTAGCATTTCTTCTCTTTGATCAGAGTTCGGCCTACACAGATTCTTCTCCCCATACAGCAATCAGATCCAGTGTCTCACTTCTGGTCCACGCTGGAGCTCGTTTGTGATTCTTGGGGGACTACATGGTCACCTGTGCTGCTGAGCTTGCCATGCTGACCAAACAGGAAATGAAATTCAAAATTTCCTGGGGCTTTTCCTCTGTACCTGGCTAGTGCATCGGAGTTCAAAGTGTTGTCCAGAGCAGTCACACTGGAGCACTCTGGGATATGGGTCAATTTTAGCACTACTCACCCCATAGGGGAGGAGTACAGAAGTCGATTTTAAGTGCCCTTTACGTCTACGGAACGGGGTTGGTTGTGTAGAAGCATTCATTTTTAAATTGACCTAATGCGGCTAAATTCGACCTAAGCCCGTAGTGTAGACCAGGGCTAAGTGTTCATGTAGACGAGCCCTTAGCATTTGCTTCTAACAGATGCATTCAAATAGGTGGAAAGATGCAGATGACATGCCATTTTTGTTCATCTTCTGGTGTCAGGCCAGCTGGCTCCATTCCTGGATGATGAAACTTTTATCTCGTCAATAGGCTTTCTATCATCCACTGGATGTCTGATTTAGCTTAGAGCACAAGATTTTTTTCAGACAGTCTATCAAAATCAGTGCAGTTTCCACACAATACCTTCTTCCTAAAGTTTGCATAACTACCATTTATTTGACAGTGCCCTGAAGTGTGTTAGGTGCTTTACAGTACACAAAAAAAGCAGGGTTGCTACTTCAACGAGCTTACACCTCAGTATGACAAATGATGAGATGAATGGGATAACAGGCAGTAGTGAAAAGATTAGGTGGAGAAAGATTTCAGCACTAAGGGCTCCAATTTAGCAAAGCATTTAAGCACATGCTTATCTCTGAGCATTAGATTAGACTGTTTGATGAACTGGTACTAAGAAAACATGGCTGCTCATTTTAGTCAAGTGGTCAATTAAAAGTGTTAGATAGATAGATAGACAGACAGACACTGTTGCCCCTTCTTCGAACCCCATTGTGGCCCCTCTGCTGAGCAGTAACAGGACTCTGGGCCCTTGCAGGTCAGCTTTCCAGTGGAGGAGAAATCAGTGATACAGGTTCTGCGTATACTCTAAGTGTAACTTATTTCATTTACACATATACACTTTTACTGAAACAGAGGCAGTCAAAAATAGTGGACAGGCAATCCCCTCTTCCAGATATCTCAGTCCACACATTACTGTCCGGTTCCCTGGAAGGTGCTCTGCCCCAAGAACTGACTCTTGTTAGAGTGATTAAGGATGAGACCAAACCTTCCTAAAGCTTACCAGAGCTTCCATTCCCAAACTAGGTGGCCAGTTTTTGACCAGAAAGTTCAGTTGAAAAGGAGACCTGGCAGTGTTGGTCAGATGTGCTGACCGTACACCAAAAGTCCAGTTACTGTGGAGTCGGGGGAGGTGCCAGGTCATTAACCTGTGCCAGCCCCTGCTCAGCTGGGGCCACCTCCTAACTGCAGACAGGTTTCTTATCAAGCTGCAGCACCTCCTATTCCAGTGCCAGAGCAGAGGGAGCCCAGCTGTGGGAGGGGAACGGAGGTGGAGACCATCCAGAGAGCGACAATGGAGGGGGGAAGAGAAGCGAGCAACAGGCTCAGGGCCTTGGGCGATGAGGTTGAGAAGGGGCATGGCCTTGGGGGAAGAGGCGGAGAAGGGGGCAGGGCCTCGGGGGTCTGGTTACCAGCAATTAGAAAGGTGGCAACCTTGCCCCAAACACCCTTGCGTAGCCAAACAATACAGGCATTTCTTTCAAGACTAAAAATTGGCTCGCACACTAAAAAAAGAACTTGGTAGACTACATGCAACAGTGCCACCTGCTGACACCTGTCATAACAATATTAATTAGTATTGACTCATTTGGGGCCAGATTGTGACATTTAGCTGTGGGCTGAGTAGGGGGCAGAGCAGACCGCACTGCTGTATAGGAAACTCAAGGAAATATCATGCCACTGGGAAATATAATCCATTCCCAAGTGGCCCGATATTCAGAGGGACTGTTGGGTTACACAATAGCGCTGCCTCTTACCTGTCCCCTTGGAGAATCATTTGCCTCTGGGTCAGATACAGGGAGTAGCCACTGCACTGCAAACAAGACAGGCCCTTGTGCAGGCTGTTCAAAGAGGAGAGAGATTTGTATAAGGGACTGACTGTTACAATCTGGCCTGTATTTTAAGCATTGTGGGAGAAAGGAGAGGAATTTAAATGAGGAGGGGGGAGCAGCTTGGCCATTCAGAGAAGGAAGGGACATTCCAGGCACAGGGGACAGCATACAAAAAGGCACAGGCAACCCTGTGCAGGAAGTGGGTGAATGACTTATCAAACCTGGTGTCATTGGCAGAGTGGAGGGTGTCGGGGAAAGCTGTGATCATTTATAAGTATGGAGCAGTAAGCTGAGTGCCATCTCAACAATTTCTTTAAAAAACAGAATCTGGATGTTTATTGATAAAGAACACATAGGATTGTCTATACCAGATTAGATTATTGCTCCACTTAGTCTGTGTTACATCTGTTAGTGCCTGACTCTACAAAGGAAGGTGAAGCCTTTACATAAATGCACCTTAGCAACTGAGAAACTTTGTACAAGGAGTAAAATTCCTTTCTGACCATTGCAGGTTTTGTCATCTTATTCCCTGAAGCATGTGGTTTGATTATCCTTATTATCTTAGCTTTAACTATAAAATATTATTAGTGATCATAAATGTATTCAGCCCTTTTTAATCAAACTACATTATTTACCTTGATTACTGCCTGTAGCATTGCATTTTGTAGGTCAACTGTATCTTGCATATCTGAAGCTCATCCAAAACTTTATGTCCTGCAAATGAGGTCCAACATTTTATAAATCTTATAAGAAAAAAGTTTCCTGGCTAGTACTTCCTGCTTGTTTGAGGATGGCAGGAATACTGCAAGAATTGCGTGCTTTGAGATATTTCAGTCTTTTCACCACCAGTCCTGGATACAACTGGATAAAGAGGCTGCATGTTTATGAAAATTAAAATACAGTAGATAACAAAAATAAGTTAATCTCAGGTAAATATAGTAATCATAATAGTGCTAGTGATTTCTACAGGTCTGTTGATCTCAAAGGATGTTACAACTGTGGGCAAGCATCATTTCTGACATTCTACACATGAGGTAATTGACCTGCAGCCAAATTTTCAATAGCAGGTCTCTAATCTTGGGTGCCCCATTAGACACACCATGAGCCTGATTTTAATAAATGCTGAGCACCTGCAGCTCCCATTCACTTTTGCTATCACAATAGGTGTTCAGCACCTCAGAAAATCAGGCGCACCAAAATAAAGTGTCACCCAACATTGTTTTGATTTAAGAGAACACAAATTTCCTCAGTGGCAGCAATGTTGCAAATAAATTAGGAGTTGTAATTAGCAATTTGAAATAATATTATCCAAGTAGTAGCATTACAAGTAGTGCAACCCACTAGCTGACAAAGAAAGAGTTAACTGTAGCTTCAGAACAGAATTAATGGTCAGTATCAAAGGTCAGAAACAGAGAAACTGCATCCAAGAGGCCAATACCCTGCTGGGCATAAACTTGACCTCCTGCTGACCTGCAGCTGTCATGGAGTCCTAGGAGTCACGGTCAGGTCCAAAGTGAAGCAATCTGACCCTAGATCTCAGAGTTACCATGACAATGACCTCCAGCTATTATTTATTGACTGGCTTCTCTGCATGCTTGACTAGGCCTCTGGTCAGTGGTGAAAGATGTATTGATTATACATTAGTCTGCTAGGACTGGCTGGCATCATAAGCTTTTGAGAAATGCATACCAACTCTCACACACTATTAGGTTTGGCATAATGCTAAAAGGACACATAGGATGGTTTTATTTTACCTGGCAGCCATGACATTCACTGATATAAAGGATATAATCACAGAAACTGAATAACATATTAATGTGAAATTTTGTACAACAACTCTGAGAGCTCCAAGCTGGAAATATATACACTGCTTTCTAACACGTCACCATTTAATTTAGCATCCAAAACACTGTATCCATGCATGTTTTCTCAATTTATGTCAGCCAAAACTCTGAAAGAAGGGCATAAAAAAATTGGGGCTATTGTGATCAAAAACCACAGTAAGACATGTGTGATTTTTTAACTGCTTAATTCACATCCTGTTTTCAAAACCAAAGAGTTAAAAAATAAAAGATGATGTGTCAACTAAGGCTTTTTAAATGATCATTCTGTTATGTTTCACTGTGGCTATTGCCTTTATATACTGGGTATTTACAGATACCCTTTCAATTGTAAAGCCATGAGAGAAAAAGGCACTTGCTATGGAAATATGAAATTGAATAAAACAAATCTATTTTTTCATATTCTAAATGCATGTAATAATTGAGAAAATGGAGGTTTAGGGTTTTTATAAAAAATCAGATCACTGAAACTCCTACGTATCAACCTGCGTCTTAATATGAGTCTTCGTAATATGTGGAAAATGAGTTTAGAGAAGTACTGATTAAGCAAATTAAGTGAAAAATAAAATTGTACTTTTTTTAAGTGATTACTCTATGAGAATGACAATAAATTTTACTTAGCACATTTACTCTTTCACTAAATTCAAAACAGGATTACTCAGTTCTGTTGTGGTTAAAAAAACCATTTAGTTTACCAAAAGAAAGAATCAAGTTCTGACTCTCTACTACCCCCATGCGAAGAACACACAAGCCCATTCTGGGGGATACAAGATAATCATTGGACACATGACAGCTGATGGAAGAGGCTGTATTACAGCGTGCCCCAGGGAATCCATATGATTCTCCTAGCCAGGTGATAAGATAATTCCTAAACTGGAACCAGCAGGATAAGGGCAGAGAAATAAGATGGAAAGTTACATGGTCTGATTTTAGGTTGTCCTGCCTTATGAGCAGCCAGATGATTTAGTAGGAGCAAAGTACTGGCTTTCAGAAAGTTTGAATGACAGTTAATTGTGTTAAGTTAATGTCGGTCTTGTTGAGCCCATAGAACACTTTATTGATTGCTAACAAATAAATTTAAAGCCAAACCATAAAAGTCTCACACATACAGAAAGAAACATTATATGTATGTTTACTAGCAGCATATCATTCATTCTGATTAAAACAAAACACAGCACTAATGGCATAGGGCAGCAGTTCTCAGCCCGGGGTTCGGGGCTCCCTGGGGGGCCGTGAGCGGGTTTCAGGGGTCCACCAAAATAAACCAGACAGGAGGACCAGTAAGCCTTAACCCCACCGCCTGGGGCTGAAGCCAAACCCTAAGCCTCACATCCTAAGGCTGAAGCGGAAGCCCGAGCAACTTATCTTTGTATCTTTGGGGGGCCTCCTAGGGCATGGGACCCTTGGCAATTGCCCTGCTTGCTACTCCATAATGCCGGCCCTGGCTTTTAATCTACTGGATATGCAGGAAAACAGTTGTTGTGGCACAGGTGGGCCATGGAATTTTCATAGTATGTTGAGGGGGCTTCAAAAAGAAAAAAGGTTGAGGCCCCACGGTATAGGGGGCCTGAAAAGGTGCTGCTCACAGCCAGTCAGATGTTCAAATCCCCAGCTGAACTATGGGCCTGAACCACCTCACTAAGTGAATATTAAGGGAACCTATATTCGCTGGGAATGGCATCCTTTAGCTGAAACAATGGACTAATGGCTCCCATGTGGCCCTTGGAACGTAAGCCATGTTAGGGGAAAGGAGGGGAGGTGGGATTCTGCCTGCGTGAATTTCCCTCTGAAATGCAAAACACCTCTTGGGCATTTGGGGAAAGGTTGTTCATTGCTATATCTTTGTAAGGGTGTAGTTAGCACTATGCCAGTGTAGCTCTACCAGCCCACCAAAGGGGTGAGGTCATTTACTGGCTCTTTCTAGACAGGACAGTGTTTGGGTGAGGTAAGGAGTGGGAGAGCATTAGTCCTATAGCTTCAGGGATGAGGACATAGGCAGCATAGTCAAAATTTGCATTGAAGGGCATATCTTCATTGCTTCTACCTCTGGGGCCATTATCTATGCTGACAGTGTTAGTGGGCCCTTCCCCTCTTCCTCCTGAGCAATTTGCAAACAAATCAGCGCTGCCTCCTCCATCATCAGCTAGAGGTGGGGACAAGGCCCCCTGCTATCTGCCCTCTTCTAGTGCATTGAATGTTTGCATGAGATAACACTGCTTGGTACTCTGGCCCTTAGAAGGATTCCTGCTTCTGGCTGTAACAATCCCAAACTTTCCACATATTTCAAGGCACAAATTCAGGAGCAGGTTAGCATTTGTGCAAATAGAACATCCTATGTTTGTTTGTGCCAGAGTGCAAACTCCTATTTTATAATGGTTCTTCATAAACACTGTCTGAGTTTTCCAGAACCCATGATTGTTAGTCTATCACCCGAGCATCACTGAATCTGACCTCAAGAATTGCATACAGACAATCATATGACTGAAGATGAACAAAACAGAGTCAGGAATCAGCAGATAAACACATCTCACCCACAGCAAGGTAGCTCAAGGTTCACTGACAAAACAAAAGCATTCGATGGTGTGTAATAGAACCAAAATAAAAGTTGAAGTCACTTCCACCAAAGACAATTTTTACATTTGTAGAACAGACAAATACAACTGTTGTTCTACTATCTGACATAAAATCTGGTATGCGCTAAGCCTTGCTAGCTTTAGGTCTTGTGCAACAATAATTCATCCACTATACTTCAGCCTGCTGGCACAAGAAATCTCAGCTACCGGGGGGAAGTTCCCCTTAGAAAGTGGAAGACTATTTTGCACATTTAATAATAATACAGTTAAGACTATTTTCACTTGGCAAAGTGTATACTGTGTAGGCTTAATTTTAGGCATAGTATACTGTCGACCTCAGGTTAATGGCACTGTACGGATACCAGTGAAATAAACAATGCAAGTTTCCCCTTCTAAACCTGGAAAATACTTATGTGAGGCCAGATACAGAGTAAAAAGGAAAGGCTTCAAAAAAAACTTCAGAAGGTAGTAATTAATACACTAGGCCTCCACACACACGAAAATAATAAATAATCATCATCATCAAGGCACCAGTCATTAGGGAACTCACACTTTGTTCCAAAATAAAGTCTGGGCATTTAACTCTGATGTTCTAGAATTCCCCTGATACCAGAATACAAGCTATGACATTTAATCATTAATGGTCATGATCTCTCACATTAAATAAATGGAAATGTACAGTGTATATATTATGGAGGATGAAATGCACTGGCTGTCATGGTTTATAGTATAACAGCAACATTAATACAAAGTGATATTGTTAGGGTAGGTCAGAAATATGATCTAATCCGAATGTACTTTACTGTGCTTTAATTATAACATAAATTGATTATAATCTCATAAGTTTTACACAAGTTTCCAGCCAATGAGCTAAACAGAGGTTCAGAGTCAGGAAGGTGCAGGGCAGAAGGCCCAGTGTATTGTGTCCGCAGAGGATAAAAGCAGGCTTAAGTGTCTCTGGGAGTGCTGAGGGAAGCAGCAACAGAACTAGAGCCAGTATCGAAGCACTAGCCCATGTGCAGTGGGATGGAGTTCTCACCATGTCTGTATCCTGCCCACAGATACTCCCTCTAGACACTGAGCATCTCTGGAAGTACCAGCATCCCATTTACCCCCATATGTTTGCTCATCATCTGTATGGCTGTCCCCTACATGGATGTGTTGAGAGCCTAGGAAAAGGGTTTCCTGAATCCTCTGTCACCAGTGCACCCACAGAAGGCAGCTATAATTTGCACCTGTCCTGATCAGTTTAAAAATTCTGGGATAGGCTGTGAAATCTATAAAGTTTTACACAAGTGAAACTGTGTAAGTTTTACACAAGTGATTCTGAGGCTAATGTTGGAGGCAGCCTTCTTGATAAGAAGTGAGGCTTTTGTTGCTAGTGCCAGTGGCACCACAATGGGAGAACAGAGAGGGCAAAAGCCCCCTTCTCCTTGCTCCCAACACATTTGGTAAAATTTTGTCCCCCGGCTGGTAGTGCTGCTGAGGCATCTGAGGCAGCCCACTGCTGAGCTGATACGTCTCCTCCCGCCGCCCAGAGAGAATGACAGTGGCTGAGACGCTCAGGCTGCCATGGATCCCAGCAGGCAGGCGGCGCTGTCTGTCCACAGCTTCCACTTGCTGCACATAGAGGATGGGCGATGCCAAGGACTTGCAGCCAGCTCCAGGAGTGCCGTGGGGAAAGAGGGATACCAAGGAGCTGGCTCTGCAGATGCTGGTTTCAGGGAAGGGGCTATGGTGGTCTGGGGAATGGCATTGCCATTACCAGGTCTTTGTTATTGCACAATCTGCGCAGGCCTCACCCAGAGCCCAAATGCCGCTGCCGTCTCCTAGTGACGCCTGAGGCAACACGGGGCATAACGCCTGAGGCAGAAAAGCACCAACCCTGCCCAGAATTTCAACTTTGTGGCACAGGATCAGATCTGGTAAGGCCCGTTCTGCATTCCTCTTGATCCACCTAACTCCAGCCCCTAAATCCTACCTACCTGGGATGTCTACCCCAATCTCCTCCTTCCACTGGAGTCTCTTCCCCCCAAACCCTTTTATCTCACTCCACACCACCAGATCCCCAGCTCCTAAACTAGCCCTTCCCCCTGCCATAGCCTCCATGCCAGCCTCTTATTCTAGTCACACCCTTGCCCTGTAGAATAGAACCCCATCCTGACACCACTGATCCTGTAATAGCCCCACACATACACGCCACCTCCACCCCATTGCTCACTCCAGTCCCACATAGACATAGCTCATGGCCACAATCCTGCAGATACAACTCTAGTACCCACTCCTTCCTGTCAGCCTCCTCAAATGCACTCCACTGCTTGCCCCTCACTTCCCCATGCCCATCCCCAATCTCAGTTTCCTTCCCTGGCCCACTGCTCATATCCATCACTAGTTCCACTTACAAGTGGAAAGATGGTGGGTGGGTATGAGAAATATTTTTAGTTAGCTTGCAAAGCTGATACAATTCAATAAAACTTCAGGAAATGTTTGGTATATTTTTTCACACCCACCCACCACCACCCCTAATTAATATCCCAGGTGTTGCCCTCACTTATGCCAAGAGATCCCACTGAAAGAGGCTGCAAACCAGCTTTTCACCTGCTTTAACAGTGGTGTAATAACTTTTCACTTTCAGCTTTGGTGTAAGGAGCTACTGACTTAAATCTGAAACTAAAAATAGCTCACTAAGACAGAGCTAGATCCTAGTCTCAGTGAAGTCAATAATAAAACTCCCATTGACTCCAATGGGACCAAGATCAGGCCCTTGCTTGAATGAAAACCAAGTGATTTGAAAAAGTTTGATCAGGTGAATTACCTTATTAATTATTTATTATTATATTTATTTATTATTATTTTAAACTTAAAATGAATCATCATAGTATGGCAGTATAACCAGCAGCATTTTCAGACAAGGACTACACTCTTTACGGTGCCAGGAGGCCAAGACTGAAGTCAAGATTGAAATCAAGGCAAAAAGAATCAGCATAGGAAATAATTACACACTGCAATGAAATTTCTATTTGCAAGTTACAGTGCTAAAACTTTTTATTAGGCTGTAATTGAGGAATTCTTTCAGATGTTAAGTACTGCTAACAACATTTAAAATATAAATGCTACCAGCTAACCTTAAGGCTTGTTATAAATCAGACCCGCACTGTATAAAAACTGTTATTTGTGTCCTAATGGGTCAAACAGAAGAGATGCACTCTCTAAAAGAGCTGGATACCAGATTCCCCTTTCATTGATCCAGGTTTCAACTCTGGGTGCTTGAGTTTATGACAAAAGAGTTCACAACACTACTGTCAGGAAGTCGATAGTGTGATAGATACTCTATGCAGTTGGTCCTGTCTCTAGCACTTTAACCACGCTTTCACTCTGACAGTTATTACTGCTGCAATAAATTCTTCAGTAAAACAAATAGGTTCTCCATAAATGTATTAGTCCAGGCACACTATTTTGCTTAATATAACTGCAAGTCTTAAACAGGTAACTACCCTAGTAAATAGACCAATATATTTAGAAAGAATCATGTGTTTATATATGACATTATAGTAAATTACCTATAATTCTTTTCAGATCAGGTTGCTTAGTATTTATTACATCTTCCAGTTATACTTTTAAAATTCTCAAATAACTGACAGAAGCTAAGATTTTAAAAATCCATTGTATATAATGTATCAAATCTTCCATGTAGGTTCTGAGCCTGAGTCCCATTGATTTTCAGTTAGACTTAGTGTAAGGGGATTATTGCCCCCTTACTAACATTCAGTGGGGGTGTTTTGGCTGGCTAGCTCCCAGTACTAAAAGGGGAAGGGTCTATGGGAAATCAGGACCCTGAGACTGATAGTCCCCAGGAACAATGGGGAGAGGCCAATGCTCCAGGTCAGCCTGAATGACAGGGCAGGCACGCTAATCGGGGGAGTCAGGAGGCCAGGGAGGTCCCGTCCTCCGTGTGAGCTGGAATTGCCTGGGTCAGACAGAGTGGGGCCGAGCTAAGGAGAAAGCAGGGGTCCAAGCTGAGCTGGGGAGCAGAGCTGTGCCAGATCCAGAGAGAGCAGACCCTGCCCTGGGAGCAGAGATGCAGCCCCAAAGCCAGAGGCACAGCCCAGAGAGAGCAATCTTGCCCTGGGAGGAGAGCTGCAGCAACCAGAGCCAGAGGGGCCAGAAAAGCAGCCCAGGAAGCAGGTCAGTGCTGGGAGCAGAGTCACAGAAGCAGCCTGCAGAGCAGACCTGTCCTGGGAGCAGAGCTGCAGCAACCAGAGCCAGAGGGGCCAAAGAAGCAGCCCAGGGAGCTGGCAGCAGAGCAGCAGCAGAGACAGAGTGGTGGAGCTGGGGCTGGAGCAGTCCGGAACTGGGTGCGGTGAGCAGCTGGGGAAAGCGAGGGGGACCCTGGGCAGCGGGCCCAGCACAGGGAGACGCCTCAGCCAAGAGGCTCTGCAGGCCAGGCTTGGATCGTAACCCCGACAGGGCGGGGGCGACACTGGGAAGAAGGGTCCTACCACTTAGAGCCTGAGAGCGTGTGGCCACCACCAGAGCAAGTGTCCAACCCACAGCATCCCTGCAGCACAGCCAGGGCCTGAGAAGAAGGCCTGGGACTTACAAGGAACAGACTGTGAAGTGCCCGGACATTCCAGAGACACTGTTTGTGATGTTCCCTGCCACAGAGCGGGGTGATGTGTTTCCTTTAACCTTTCCCATTTTTCCTTATTCTTTTTAAAATTAATTGTTGATTAAATAACTTGCATTTGCTTTAAATTGTATGTAATGGTCAGTGGGCCAGAGAAGTGCCCAGTGCAGAGAGAGTACCCTGGAGGGGGGACACCCTAGCCCCTGTCCTAGGTGACCACAGCAGGGTTGGGGGGGGGGTTGTTGGGGTTACGAGGACTCTGCCAGACAGAAGAGTGGAAGGGGAGTCCTCAAGGGCAGGGAGGCCACTGGGTAAAGGAAGTGGGAGCGAGGACTCAGATCCTTTCGCTAGCCCACTTCACCGGGGTAGTGCAGAAGCCAGGAAAGTTCCCCACAATAGCAGGACTATTCCCCCGCTTACATTAGGTTCCTGAGATACTTAGGTGCCTTCGAAAAATTTTACCCACTGAATCCATGTTTGACTTAAGCAGCCACAGGATCTCCCGAAATACATAATTTTACCATACATTTATGTTCAGTTATTACTATATTTTTGTAGATATGGGCCCCTGCAAGTGACTGCATAATTTTGTATCCAGTTAACTGTTGTCTCAAAGATAACACCCCATTTCACTAGGATGTTTGGTGCTGCATTACATTAAGCCACCAATTAGAACACTCAGTCCCTCCGTTTCCCCTTGTCAAGCTTCTTTGGATTGTTGGGCCCAAGCAAAAACGCTAGGTCTGAAGACACCAGGACTCTACATCGTTTAAAATCCAGATCCACATGGGCTCCAGTTCATCTCGTAATTTAAATCTTTTGTGAGCAAATTTGTAAAGGCATAATATGTTTCCAATGATAATAAAAGGCATAACAAAGAAAGGAGTGTTTTCTGCTGGTGATTTTTGTCAGTAGGCTTTGCAACTTTTCCCACGCATATTTCAGTATGCAGCTTCATTAAAGTCATAGGTATAAATTTTTACCTAAACTAATTTATTAACTATTGTACAAATTCTCCCTTCCCCACCCCCACTTTTCAAGAAAAAACATCTACATACAGAACCTTTCAGGAGTGCTTCCTATATCAAGAGCCTTTGTGTCACTTAGGCAAGATATCTTGAGACATCTATCCTTCAAGATTAAATGCATACCTTCTGAGTGACAGTTGCCACAATTGAAGTAAGCATTTACTGCTAGTGCTCAGCCATGCAGCTAACTGCTCTGTAGTTGGCTGTGGCCTCTGGAGGTGCAGGACACTCATGGGGGAATGCAGATAATTTTGCTTTACCCTGCAGGCATGCAGTTTCTGGCTGCACTGTGAGGAAATACTGTGCCTGCTGCTTAGAGCTCTGATGAAAGGAACTAGAAAGACAAGGGCTCTTCTGACCTTCAAAAGTCACCTTATTTTATGCAGTGGATCTTCCAAATATTTGAGAAAACAAGCCCATTAGATCAGCAAGTGGACAGAAAGGATGAAGAGAGTGATAAAATGCTAGAGAGACAAGGTGGGTGAGGTAATATCTTTTATTGGACCAACTGCTGTTGGTGAGAGAGACAAGTTTTCAGGCTTACACACAGCTCTTCTTCAGGTCTGGAAAGTGAACATAGAGTATCACAGCTAAATACAAGGTGGACGAGATTATTTAGCATAAATAGTTAACACATATTTCAAGAGACCATTAAGAGGCCTGTTAACACCTCTCCAGTCATAGGTAGGAAAGGGGGAAAAAAAGCTGGGGGAGGGGTGGGTTAAGTGGGTTACAAGTTGTTGTAATGAGCCATAAATCCAGTGTCTCTACTGAGTGCATGATTTTTAGTATCTAGTATCCCAGACTCGTCTTTTGAAGGTGTTGTGGATGAGGACTGAGAGGTCAGATATAGAGTGATCGCTTGTGAGAAGTGTTCACCCACAGGTAGTATGGTGTTTTTGTTGTCATTTTTCTGAGAGAGTTCATTTGAGAGCATAGTGATTTTCTCATTTCACCCCCATAGGTGTTATTGGGGCATTTTGTGCACTAGAAATGACATGTTGTGATAGGCAAGTGTAGGACCCATGGATCTTGAAAGGTGTATTGTGAGGGCTGTTGATCATCGTAGCCGTGGAGATATGTTTATAGGTTTTGCATATTTTGCATACATTTCCCAGACCTGAAAAAGAGCTCTGTGTAATCTTGAAAGCTTGTGTCTCTCACCAACAGCTGTTGGTCCAATAAAAGATATTATCTCACCCACCTTGTCTCTCTAATATCCTGGGACCAACATGGCTACAACAATACTGCATTTGATAAAATGCTGGCAACCAAGACAATGGAACAATCTGTGTTTTATCAAGGGCAGCATACTTGACAGAGCTGCTAAAGTAAGGCCACATCCAGTACCACGGCCATGTAAGGCACTGCTCACCATCTCCTTACTAATGTTCTATCCCTTCCCCAAGAAATGTCTCCTCTTCACTCTGAAATCAGGACTATTCCTACTCAGAGACCACCCCTCCTTACCTCCTTATTCTCATCAGGGATCAAACCTGCCCTAGCATTTAACTAGTTGTAAGCTAGTGGAATAATTCAGAAAAGGAAAGACACAGATGCACTCAGTCACAGTTTTCCTCAAGGGATAATTGTTAATAACCAGAAATCAAATCAAGTGACCACTAGCATGTGCACACACATGCACAAAATGTAACAAAAAACTCCCACAGCCTGGGGTTCAGCCCAGTAATATAAGCCTGAATTTGAAGACTTTAACAAACACTGTCTCTTCTCACAAGCAGCGGATTTTTAGTCCTTCCCCAGTATCTGTGCAAGGAGAGGGGAGAACCAGAACTGCAGTTAACTCTTTGTTCACCACAGACAAGGTAGTACCCCTAACCCTTTGTCACATTTCATAATGTACACACGTACATACACACTAGCACCATCTAAATATACTTATTTCATTATTGAAGTCTTCATCCATTTGTACACTGAGGCTTCTGGCTAATGTATATCCTATGCCACAGCCTAGATTTTCTGCATGAATAAGACTTTGGAGAGAGAATGAGTGGGGGTCTGTTACATAGGATGCAGTACAAACATCGCATAGAGGTCCAGGAAGATTAATTTCTAGCTAGTTTTATCAGATATAGGAACAGAAACTTTTCCCCAAAGGGAGAAAAAGCAGCAGACTCCCTCCTTAATACAATGATCAAGGAGAATAAAATAAACTTTGCCAAGATGACACAAAAAGGTTTGCAGCAACGTTCAATTTTATTTTTACAACAGCAGTTTCTTCAGTTATTCTTTATTACAGTCTGAAGAGGTTTTCTTAGTTTTAGCAAGTCAAGATTCATACCATGCTGTTTCAGCTCCTTGCCACATAACTATTGGCCAGAACAGAATCCAGAGGGATATTAGCAGAGCTTTGCAAGTTTCAGGCAGATATTCTGTTGTTTCTGGTAGCACCCACAGAATGCACTGATAGGTGCTTTCCAAACAGTAGAAGGCAAAATCACTGCCCAAAGGACTCACAGCTTAAAAACTGACAAACCGACTGAAGGTAGGAGAAAGGTTACAAAGGAGGAACGCTGGTGTTGTGTGTAAGGCTGGGTCAAAGGAGGTCTGGGCTTGATTTCAGATTATGCCCCAGACTTCATGTGTGACTTTGGGTCAGGCACTTAGTTTCTCTGTGTTTCCCATCTATAAAGGGGAATGGTACTACTTCCTCTTTCCCATCCTTTGCCTGTTGTGTCTGTGTAGGTCAGCATCCTGCAATGACTTACACATGTGCTTAATTTTAAGTGTTAGGAAAAGTTCCATTTAAATCAGTGTGACTAAGTATAGCAGGATCAGGGTCTTGGATTGTAAATGCTTTAGAATATAGACTGTCATTTACTTATGGGTATGTGCTCTGCCTCTCATAATGGGGCCCTTCTCTGGGGCTATTCTAATACACTAAAGGGGCATTACTGCAGGCCAAGGTTCTGATAGCTGTAAAGTACTCCATGCTGCAATTCAACTCCAACACAAGTATAAGCCATATATAGAGCAATCACACCGCAGAGTGACAAGCATCACACATGCACCCCAATCCTCTCCTTTAGCAAAAACCATATGAACGAACACATTCCTCTCACCGTAGCAATAGTTTCCTTAAATGTTCATAAAACCACTTCACAATGCAGAGTGATGCCTCAAGTCATGGTCTCTCCTAAATCCTCTCTGTTTCGGGTGTGAACTTGAAACTATTTCAATTTCTTGGGATTTCATACATAGAATTAATTTAGTAAAATTCCGCTTCTGGGGTCTTCTTATTCACAAAAAACCAAGATGGAAGAGTTACCAATTTATTTGCCAAAAACATTTCCTTTCCATCCAGTCCTTGGCTTGTCCTCCTCAAAGAAGGCCAGTAACACCACCCACCCTCCCCCTCCAATCCATCTGCATGGCCTCTCTATGGAGGAGAGTAGGAACTTTGAAGTTCACATCAAACATTGACTCTGTGATTTTTTTTCTAATTACTCTAAAGAGACTTCTACATTCATGCTGCAGCCATTGCTGCAGAAAACTGGACTTCCCTCTTTTTCTAACCATACTGGACTCATATTTGCTGACATGTCTTTTCAATTAAACTAACCTTGAGTTGCACAGAAACAGGAAACCACTTGCAACCTCAAACCAATCCAGACACAGGAAACCAGGGATAGACAGAAGCAAGCTGCAGCTTCATCAACAACTGCCAGAGCAGCAAAAAGCAGCACTTGCAGAAGGACATTAGACCTCCCTTTCGTGTATGCCCTGTTGAAAGCCATGCACTCATCAGCTACACTTCGCAATCTATGATGCCTCCACTTCAGGAGCCTTTCCAACTTAAACAGGCCACGCTAGCCATCAATGATTTAAGAGAGGATAACCATAGGTAATTGTGTAAGGGGACTGTTGGCCCCTTACTAAAACTAGGCGTGGGTGTTTTGGTTGGCTAGCTCCCAGTACGAAAAGTAAGGGGAAGGGTCAATGGGAAATCAGACTGACAGAAATTTAGACTGACAGTCCCCAGGAACAATGGGGAGAGGCCAATGCTCCAGATCAGCGTGATTCACAGGATGGGCAGGCTAATGAGGGAGTCAGGAGGGGTCCCATCCTCCATGTGAGCTGGAATTGCTTGGGTCAGACAGAGTGGGGCCGAGCTAAGGAGAGAGCAGGGGTCCAAGCTGTGCTGGGAGCAGAGTCACAGAAGCAGCCTGGAGAGCAGACTTGTGCTGGGAGGAGAGCTGTAGCAATCATATCCAGAGGGGCCAGAGAAGTAGCTCATGGAACTGGAAGCAGAGCAGCAGCAGCGCTGAGACAGAGTAGAGCTGGAGTTGGGCCTGGAGCAGTCCAGAGCCAGGTGCAGTGAGCAGCTAGGGCAGGCGAGGGGGACCCTGGGCAGCGGGCCCAGCACAGGGAGACGCCCCCAGCCAAGAGAACTTGCAGGCCAGACTTGGAAGGTGATCATAACCCTGACGGGGGGCGGGGGGGGCTGGGAAGAAGGGCCCTAGCATCTAGAGCCTGAGAGCATGTGGCCATCGCCAGAGCAGGTGTCTGACTCGCAGCACCCCTGCAGCACAGCCAGGGCCTGAGAAGGAGTTTTGGGACTTGTGAGGAACAGACTGAACTTCCCTTACGTTCCAGAGATGCTGGTTGTGATGTCCCCGTGTCACAGAGCGGGGTTATGTGTTTTCCTTTAACCTTTCCCAATGTTTCCTTATTTTTTGTAATTGATTGCTGTTTAATAAATTGTATTTGCTTTGAACTGTATGTAATGATCAGTGGGTCAGGGACGTGTCCAGTACGGAGAGAGCACCTAGCCCCTGTCCTAAGTGACCACGACAAGGTTGGGGGTCAAGCCCCCCCAGTAATGCTGGGCCCAGCCTTTTTGGGGTTACGAGGACTCTGCCACAGAGGAGAGTGGAAGGGGAGCCCTTGAGGTCTGGCAGGCCTCTGGGTAAAGGAAGTGGGAGTGAGGACTCAGATCCTTTCGCTAGCCCATTTCACTGGGGTAGTGTATAAGCCAGGAAATTTCCCCACAATAGCGGGACCATTCACCCGCTTACTCTTGGATGTGGATGGAATTGTCATTACTCATACAAAGTCAGCTGTGGTATTTATTGCTGCCCACAAAATAAAAATGGGCATAATGTATTTTGTAAGCTATGCTCAGTTCTGCCCATTTACAGAAAATTCACCCTGTACCTATGCAACTGTCCCATTGAAAAGTTCATCTAAGTTGATATGGTTCATTGAAATATTTCAGCTTCAACAAGACAGCAGAAAAAACTCTTCTGACCAGATCAATTTGTAGAGTACAGACTCTTTGTAGGTTACAGAGATGGATATCATAGGCAGAGATGGGCAGGAAACTGATTTCCTGTTTTGCAAGAAAATGTGAGATTTCAAAACATTTTATCCTGATTCAGGATGGCAAAAAAGTTCAAATCTCAAAAACTTTTTCACAATCCAAACACCTTCCAAAAAATTCGTAACTATTTTGTTTTTATTTTGACTATTTGGGATTTTACTTTAATTAACTTACATTTCAAAACAAAAGGTAGATCTGAATTGGAAAACCAGAATTTTTCTATTTGAAGATGTCAACATGAAACATTTTTACAATTTTAAGACTTTTTTCAATAATTTTTTTAGTGAAATTTTTTGGTGAAAAAATATTTATGGGGAAATGGGGCACTTGTCATCGCCATCACATTAACTAAATGGAGAGGCAGTTTGGTCTTGTTATTAGGGCACTGAACAGGGAGTCAGGAGGGATGAGTTCTCCTGCTGGCTCAGATACTTACCTGCTTGGATAAGTCACTTCATGTCTCTGCTTTCACTCCTTTGCCTCTCCTGTCTATTTAGATCGCAAGCTCTCTGGGGGAAGGGACTATCTGTATATGCCTAACACAATGGGTACTATTGTTGGTTGAGTCTTCAAGGCTCTACTGCAATATAAATACATAATAAGGGACACTAACCACACGTTAGGTGGTCATTGTGTACTTATTAATTTCCCCATTGAACTTTCCAAAGGTAAACTAGATGCACTAATGATGTGGAGGGGGGTTGTGTGAACCCCCTGTTAACACAGAAGACTTTTGGGCCAAGTAACTGAGAATGACAGCTAGCATTCAGTTAAGAAATGAAAGTAAGTACTTGACTATTAAACCAATAGCTATAACTGAAAAGAGTATGCAGCTAGCCTCTGCTTTGGCAGCATGGCGGTGTGGGTGGGGGGAACATGAAGATTCCCCTGTACAGCATTTTATAATTGCAAGCAAACATCTGACTAACTCTCTCCACAATCCTCAGACCAACCCTGTGCATAGTGACATGATAATCACAGAGGGGAATTAGCTATAATTGTGTGGAGACAGCATACTATGTTTCATATCAACTCCAGAATGCTACATTTTGCTCCGCGAAGTAGTAGATGATCAGGGTGTTGTGGACCAACTTTTTGCTTAGAGAAAATAAGTCAGCTTGGGGATGGAGTAATAATCCTTCCTGACTGTGCTAACAAGGGTGCAAACCCTTTATACTGAAAATCTGTGCTTTGCCTTATTCACAAATCATAAAACAGAAGCTCTTAAAATTAACCTCCAGTGTGTTTAAGGTTTGAAAGTTGAAGGCCTCACCTACATTACAAAGGAGCCACTTACAACATGGTTGGCCCCGACCTAGTGAAGATGGAAATTAACAATGTTGTAAAGTGTTGCATAACCAGGTTTAAAGCCTTGGGTATGTGAGATCTGTGGTTATGTTGGGCACATCCAAGGCTCTAGCATTCTTATAACAAAGTTAGTTAAAAATCTGTGGTGTGGCTAAGATCTACACTGTAACTGGACTGCCTGACAAGGTTACATTTGTTTGCAGTTGTACCCATTTGGTCTTACAATAGGAGAGACACAAGATGGGTGAAGTAATATCTTTTACTGGACCAACTTCTATGATTTAGTTGGGGATTGGTCCTGCTTTGAGCAGGGAGTTGGATTAGATGACCTCCTGAGGTCCCTTCCAACCCTGATATTCTATGATTCTATTGGTGGAAGGGACAAGCTTTTGAGCTTCACAGAGCTCTTCTTCAGGTCTGGGGAAGGTAACCAGAGTGTCTAAGCTAAATACAAGTTGGGAGAGATTGTTAAGTATAAAGAAAAGGAGTACTTGTGGCACCTTAGAGACTAACCAATTTATTTGAGCATAAGCTTTTGTGAGCTACAGCTCACTTCATCTGATGCATACTGTGGAAACTGCAGAAGACATTATATACACAGAGACCATGAAACAATACCTCCTCCCACCCAACTCTCCTGCTGGTAATAGCTTATCTAAAGTGATCACTCTCCTTACAATGTGTATGATAATCAAGTTGGGCCATTTCCAGCACAAATCCAGGTTTTCTCACCCTCCGCCCCCCCTCACACAAACTCACTCTCCTGCTGGTAATAGCCCATCCAAAGTGACCACTCTCCTTACAATGTGTATGAAAATCAAGGTGGGCCATTTCCAGCACAAATCCAGGTTTTCTCACACACACACCCCCCACACGCACACACAAACTCACTCTCCTGCTGGTAATAGCTTATCCAAGGTGACCACTCTCCCTACAATGTGCATGATAATCAAGGTGGGCCATTTCCAGCACAAATCCAGGTTTTCTCACCCCCCCACCCCCATACACACACAAACACTCACCAACAACCACATACCACACAACAGAACCACTAACCCAGGAACCTATCCTTGCAACAAAGCCCGTTGCCAACTGTGCCCACATATCTATTCAGGGGACACAATCACAGGGCCTAATAACATCAGCCACACTATCAGAGGCTCGTTCACCTGCACATCCACCAATGTGATATATGCCATCATGTGCCAGCAATGCCCCTCTGCCATGTACATTGGTCAAACTGGACAGTCTCTACGTAAAAGAATAAATGGACACAAATCAGATGTCAAGAATTATAACATTCATAAACCAGTCGGAGAACACTTCAATCTCTCTGGTCACGCAATTACAGACATGAAGGTCACTATCTTACAACAAAAAAACTTCAAATCCAGACTCCAGCGAGAAACTGCTGAATTGGAATTCATTTGCAAATTGGATACTATTAATTTAGGCTTAAATAGAGACTGGGAGTGGCTAAGTCATTATGCAAGGTAGCCTATTTCTCCTTGTTTTTTCCTACCCCACCCCCACCCCCGACGTTCTGGTTAAACTTGGATTTATGCCGGAAATGGTCCACCTTGATTGTCATACACATTGTAAGGAGAGTGGTCAGTTTGGATGAGCTATTACCAGCAGGAGAGTGAGTTGGGGGGGGGGGTGAGAAAACCTGGATTTGTGCTGGAAATGGCCCACCTTGATTATCATGCACATTGTAGGGAGAGTGGTCACTTTGGATGAGCTATTACCAGCAGGAGAGTGAGTTTGTGTGTGTGTGTTTTGGGAGGTGGTGAGAAAACCTGGATTTGTGCTGGAAATGGCCCACCTTGATTTTCATACACATTGTAAGGAGAGTGGTCACTTTGGATAAGCTATTACCAGGAGGAGAGTGAGTTTCTGTGTGTAGTTTTTGAAAAAACGGGGGAGGAGGGTGAGAAAACCTGGATTTGTGCTGGAAATGGCCCACCTTGATTATCATACACATTGTAAAGAGAGTGATCACTTTAGATAAGCTATTACCAGCAGGAGAGTGGGGTGGGAGGAGGTATTGTTTCATGGTCTCTGTGTATATAATGTCTTCTGCAGTTTCCACAGTATGCATCCGATGAAGTGAGCTGTAGCTCACGAAAGCTTATGCTCAAATAAATTGGTTAGTCTCTAAGGTGCCACAAGTACTCCTTTTCTTTTTGCTACAGACTAACACGGCTGTTACTCTGAAACCCATTGTTAAGTATAAGAGGTTCAAAAGATGAGCCTGGGAACTTAAATTTATAACTCTGCTAAACATTAAAAACAATGGTTTTATGGCTCATTACAGCAATTTGTAACAATCTACTGCCTGCTCTCCCTTCATTGCCCACTTGATTTTAAGTGGTCTCCTGCAGCATGGGTGAATCCCTTATACTTAAACTGACCCAACTTGTATTTAGCTTAGATACTCTGGTTACTTTCCCAGATTTGAAGAAGAGCTCGGTGAAGCTCTAAAAGTTTTTCCCTTCCATCAACAGAAGTCGGTCCAATAAAAGATATTATCTCACCCACCTTGTCTCTCTCAAGGTTATATTTGAACTCGAAGTAGCAGTACCATTGAGGCAGCATAGATGTCAATAATGATACCGAGGTAGCAGAACATGTGAGACAAGTTTCTAAGCATCACTTAGCAAGGCAAAGCTACATAAAGGGAACAATGTCATCATTAACATTATCATCATCCTGGCTGACAATGTTCACACCCACAGCAGAATAGCGTCATTTATCAAGATGTCAGGGGTGGCACAGTGCTTTAAACTTTAGAGGGAGAAGGGCCAGTCTCATCCCTATGTTTCTGTGAACGCTAGGTTGTAGTTTGGACTTTGTAGATATGACCTTCTGGAAGGTAGTAATAAGATACACTCTTGTCAACAACTAATCGTGTCATCAAGTACATTTTTGAAGTTGTAAGTAGTGTTATTCTTTGCTTATGTAGGTCTCCTCTTTGCTTTGGGCATCAGACCTGCTGTATTATACATTACTAAAGATGGTGATTATTTGGGAATAAACCTGTAATCCATTTATTTATGGCAGTCATTTCTGGCCATACCCCATCTTCTGCGCAACTTGAAAGGTACATACTATCCCAGGAGTAACCGCCACATCCATGGAAGACTTTATTTTCAAGTAGTTATCTATAACTGTGAAAAGCAAAGATGGCCCTTTGCTGCACAGTTTGGATCTGGATCCAATGTATGATAAAGATAAAAGGCCAGACACATAGGGTGAGGTTTTTTTTTTTTTTTAAGTATTTAGGTGCCTAAAGACTCAGATAGACATTTAGTGGGATTTTCAAAAGTGCCAAGGTGCCTATCTTCCACGGATTTCAACAGGAGTTAAGTGCCTAGGTGACTAGGGTATTAAAAATATAGGGATGTGCTTCTGGTCTCTCTCTAGATGGCAGGTGCTGTTTGTTTTGAGAAAGGGGCATTGCTGATCATGAAGAGAGCTAGGAGTGGCAGCTGAATGTGGTGAGAGAATGTGAGGCAAATGAATATAGAGTATTTTTTTTTTTAGGAATGAAAATATCATTTGAGAAAATAATTGGCAAAATGTTTTTAGCCAGGTGTGGTAGATTGAATAGTTAGGAATGTGTCTATTGCTAGCAGAAGTGAAAGCTGATGCTGTGTGGTTTAGCTCTTACTCCTTTTGGGGAGTAGCATCTCAGTGACATGACAACACTGAATGTTGTTGATAATCTCACACTGAGATGGTAATTCCTAAACAGATTTTTGTAGATGTGAGCTGTGTCAGAGGATGACAGAGGATGACATTAAAGCTTATTGGACACCACAGTCTCTAAGGGTACGTCTACACTGCAAGTAGACACCCGCAGCTGGCTCATGTCAGATGACTCAGAGAGCAACGCCAAACATCTACATTGCAATTAAATAGCCCTTTAGCCTGAGCCCCACGAGCCTAAGCTTTCAGACTCTCCCCATCTAGCAGCATCCTAGACCCATACTCCAGCCCACACCCAAATGTCTAAACCGCAGTTAAACAGCCCCTTAGCTCAAGCCCTGCAAGCCTGAGTCAGCTGGCACAGGCCAGCGGCAGGTCTTTAATTGCAGTGTAGACATACCCTAAGTAAAAATTTAGCCTGCAGGAGGATCAGAATTATTGAGCTCAGGTACAGGTATTTCTACAATGGTTTATCTCTAGCCCCAAATCAGCCATGAATGAAGGAGTGCATACAATAGCTCGAGAGCCTAAATGGTTGTATCATATCATGTATGTCAAATATATACAGGCAGCATCACTCCTCTTTTCTACCTCTTCTAAGTCCTGTGTTCAATTAAGAATCCTTCAGTTACCAAGAGATACATGTTAAACTGCCTATGTATAGAAATGAAAACAAAGGAATATCTCCCTCATTGTATTTTTATTCATAATTTTAAATTTCCATTATTATGAAAAGTTGCTTTTGATTAGAAAAAGGTGAGTTCAATGGCTTGTTTCACTTAAAAAGTATCAGTTTGTGTTTGCATTTTTGACGTGGGATGTTACACTAAATTATTCATTTTTACAGAATGGAAATTAATTATTGTGTACGAAATCCCAAACACATATGGTCACAGTGCTGTTTAGATCTGCCTCCTGCTATGCTTCAGAGATTCAAATGTGGAGGTAGTATGTTATTTTCCATGCCAAGACCACCTATGGTTTTCAAGATATAAGTATCTGAAAATTAGCATTTTCACAGACAGCACATGTTCCAGCTTTAGTATACACTTATATACTACCGTCTTGTAACTGCATGCATTAGAATGGATGTTAGTAGTCTATAAACGTAATTTCAGTTCTCCTAAAACATACTGACTGACTGCCCTTTTCTACATCTACCTGTAGCACTATATAATATCAATCTCTTCTTTGGAAAACCTTCAAAATGTCTCTTGACTGATAGCAATCATTGGCACTAATTAATTTCAAGGGTCAGTTGCGAATGACAGGTTTGTCATGGTCAAGAACTCACATATGACCAGGAAAGCATGCTGAAATGGTCAGTCATTCCGTGAAAATCAAAGAAAGCCAGTTCAAATGGGAGAGAATTCATGACTCTGTTTATGAATGCATCTAAGCCACTTTATGTCTGAAATTAAAGGGTCTCTTGTCATGAAGGTGCTCTGAAGAAAGAGAACAATGTAACTGCATTTTTAGCAATGGGGTCTATAAATAGGAATTCCTCTTCCTTACATAGCGATAAAGAAAGTCCCTCTTCAGAAACAAGTAGAACCAGAAACTGTAACTCACTAGTTTTTATTGTGCAAACAAAATCAGATTAATTTCTAGTGTACTCATTATATAATGTATACTTATTCCTTAAATCTTCACCAGTGCATCCATATGTCAAGTTATAACCAAAATAGGGAGAGGGAGATTCTGGATTAAATAGAAAAAATAGGGATAATTATTTCCTGTTTGCCATTATATTGATTCAGCTTAGTGTCCTGATTTGCATTCCCTGCAATATATAACTAAAAGAAGAGTGAAGAAAAAGGAATATACTCAAGGGATCTATTCTTCCTTCCAAGAAAAGAGTTGCTCATGATTTTTATGCCAACACACTCATTGATAAAGATTTATGTTGAAAGTATTCTAATCAAACACATCGGTGAATGTTCATTGCATAAGGCTTTTATAATTGTATGCTATATATATATATATATATATAAACTCAGTTAAGACAGTGAGGGAGTATATGTAGGAACAATATCTGGGAATGTTTACTGTAGGAGTTCTTTAAAAGCTTGTGAGACTTTGAGGGTGAAAATGCTACTTGATTTACTCACTCAAGTAATCCCATTGGTATTCTCTGAGTTTAGCGACCAGGATTTGACCAACAAAGAACTTTTTAAAAATATAGCCAGTTACATTTTACTCATTCATTTCTCTTACTCATTTGACACATAAAATAATAAAATTTCCCATCCATTACTTACTCATGATCCACCATCAAGGAGTATTTGAACTGCAGTATGATAAAATGTAACATATCACATCTTTATATGAGGCTTAGGCCTAATGCCAAAAAAGAATCACTTTACCTCCACATATAATTCTTCTTCACACACACATCTAGGTTCTTAGTCTTTATAAGAGGGGAAGGACCCATTAAGTCACCAAATCTATCCCCCACATCAAATACAAGAGAATATAGTCCTACAGATGACATATTTCTAGCCAAATAGCCTGATGTGCATAGAGAACATGTACAAATCTGAACATTAGACTTTGTAGATGCTGGTAGGGCTGTACCAGAAATCTTACAAGAAAGGCTGTTCTCACAAAATATCAAGCCACATGAGACTCAATTAGTTCAGACACTAAGTCTGGTATGCATTGCATACTTACCCAAACCAAATTGAATCATTGTTTCTTTTGATTATCACACATCACTGTTAAAGAAATTGGACATGACCTACATGCTGCATTTCTTTATCATGCATATAAGATCTTTTTGATAATAAGTGAGCAATTAGAGAATGTATATATGCAAGACTAGAGAAAGGAGGTAAATATTTGACTTAAGTGATCCGTTGTAGATAGAACTGTGCAGAGAATGGAAGTTATGTTTTGCAAAAAGCTTTAGAGATTTTGAAAGTTGTCTTCTTTCCAAATCAGAGCAAAACCTGAAAATTTCAAAATGTTCCATGAAGGAAAATTCTGAAAAAAATAATTGGATTGATTGAAATGTTTTGGTCTGATATTTGAAACATTGTTTCAATTTTGCCTTTTTAAAAAATCTTGTATTATAACGTATAAAATAAACTGAAATGAAAAGTAGTCTCAAAATTAAAAAAAAAAAAAAAAGAATGTTTCATTCTGAAAATGTTGAAACAGGACATCTCAACATTGTTGGAACTTTTTTCCTAGTCTTCTTCTGAAACAAAATTCTGGCAATATCAACCCAATCTCACAAAGCATTTTAATTTAGTATTCTTATAATCACAAGAATAATTAGTGCATTATCCCTCTTCCATCTTTCGTATAAGTACAGTAGGCTGTACAGAGCAGTGTAAAATATGTATCTGAGGGGCTTTAACCATTGGACAATAAATATCAGCTTAACGTATTCTCTCTCAGGCTAGGTGTCTCAGTTGAAGACTTTAGCAAAACAGAATAGAAAAGTCCATGTAAGTGATTATGGATTTTTTATTTATTTATTTAACAGTAAACCAGAGAGTAATTTGTACATCTGCCATTTCTAATCGATCTATCAAAAACATTAATAAGCAGGTTGAAATGGAAAAAAATTGAAGGTAGATCAGTAACGGGAATACGCAATTCATGGTTATTGACCGCCCTATTAAGCATGCTACCAATGTTATCTAGTGTGAATTAACATCTTCCAAAGCTCTATGGACTCATCAGTGTGACCATAAAAAATAGAAATAGTGGTCTCTAAAAAAATAATTTTCTTCTGAACGTACATTCTGTCATACATGAAAACTAACAACCCAGTTTATGCAATACAGAACAAAATTAATAGTTCAGTGACCAGATTTGTAAGCTAATTTCATGAGTTTTGAACTCAGAGTCATCAGTACAGTTAATTTTTTATTAAGACAACTTGGTGTGAAGACAAGAGTCCAGGGATGTACAACATCCCATCCAGACTCAAGAAGCTGCTAGTTCAGGGCTCTACACATAATTGATTGCATCTCCCCTCACCATTTACATTCATTTATTGTCAATCACAAGATACATTCACTATTTAAAACTTATAAATAAATAAAAAACCAACTACTCCCATCTGCCCCTTAATCTAACCACATGCAAATGCCCAGTTTCTTACAGGTATTGCGGCACAAGTGTATCGTTTGTTTGTAAATTGAATTGGATACATAAGGATTTATGCAGTTTCTCTGGTAAAAATAACTGATTTTTTAATTAAATTATTTTTAAAATATAGACACCTTTCTTATGATACAGGTGCACAGCAGTCATTCATTTCAGTGGGGGTAGCATGTGTTATTTATTGTTTTTGGTTTTAATTATATTGAAGCAGCACCTAAACACCACAACCAGGTAAGGCTCCATTGTGCTAGGAGCTGTATAAACCTAATGACATTCCCTGCACAATGGTACTTACAATCTTTATAAAGAAGGAGGTATAGAACTGTGTTATTTCTTTTCTGATAATCCCATATTTGATTCACTTATTTTAAATCATTCAATGGACATCATTTTTAATGGAAGGAACCAAAGATGGACACCGATGCATGGAAATATGGGCCAGAGAGGGGTCAAGGCCACAAATCATCCTGGACAAGCATGTCTTCTCAAGTGGAGAGGAATTAAAATTACTGGGTGAAATCCTGGCTAAACTGAAGTCAGTGGTAAAACTTCCATTGATTTCAATAGGCTCAGGATAGCATCCATTGTGCATAACTAGATGTGTTCCTGGGTTCAGAACAGCATTTTTGATTCTTGATACATCGTATACTACAGTACAGAACTAGCATGAACTGATAGTAAAATCATTAAACAATCTAATGGCCTGTTCCAAACAGGAAAGACTCCCATTGATGTTAGTGGCGTTTGGATCAGGACTTAAAACTGATACTAAAAATATTTAAGCCCAGGGAGTTGAAGGGCCAAACTTGCTCAATAGTTAGGCCTAAGCAGTGAGCAGCATGAGAAACTATGGTGATGAGCACATTAAAAATACTGAGACAGAGAGAGAAAGAAACAGGTTGCTAGATAAGTAACAAGGTTACATGGTATCAGTCTACAGGTGATGTACATTAGAAGACAGCAGGTGCATGGAAACATGCAGTACCTTATTAATTTTCACTTTGTTTGGGAAATTGGTATATTTCCAAACCATTGGTGGGAAGCAAAGCAGTGGGCCAACATGCTATAGTTCACATCTGATCCATGAGAGCAGGATTAAATATGCCTGCCATCAACACTTATATTTTGTTTATTACATTTAAGCTGATAGCATTGTGTATAAACAAAATTATTATTATTTAGGTATGATATGGTAAGGCATTAGTTTTCCTAGCAGAGCACAAGCTCTGGTAAGTATAGGTGGTTGTTTTTTTGTTTTCTTTTTCTTTTCCTGAGGTAAAATAGCCCAGCTTTAGAGAGTCCAAGTACCAGTGAACCAGTTTAGTCAAACAGCAGGCACAGCAGGTAGAATAATCAGGGATTAGGTAGTGATCATACTAATGATCAGGCAATGTAGGTAAGTGGAGAACTATCAATACACAGCTGACACCAGAGTTGTAAAGAGCCATCCCTATCTGCTTTCACCATATTAATTTAAAACTTTACTGGCGACAGTGCTGGCCAATGCCACCTTATCAGCAAATTTAGAGGGTGACAGCCTGTGCTGAAAAGTGAAATAGCCTGTAATTTGCTCTGCTGATACTTTGTCAGCCAAATAGAGAGCAGGGTGTTCAGACAGTTTCTAATTCCAATACCAGCAGGTTGTGCCTAGCAATCAGTCATGAAACAAAAGGGGCCATAAGTCTACCTGTATTTACCTACATCATTACACTCCAAAGGGGAAAATTATGAACTAGCAGTAAAATTTATTTGTGTGGAATGTTTTTCTTTCACTGCTTTCTTATACTGAATGTACTATACTGTTTTGGAATAGTCTGTTTACAATTGTGCTCTCTTTATAGGACCAGATCCTCAGGTAATATAAATCAGTGAGGTCAAGGGAGCTACTCTAATTTACACTAGCTAGGGATCCGGCGCAGTGTATTTTTCACTATAATCTTTCAAATGTGGATGTCCAGTTTTGAGAACTTGGTAGAGCAGAACATGTGATAGAATCCGTAACTTGAAATAACAGCTAATTGAGTCATTCAATGCCTCTTCGTTAGATTTAAGAGACTATGACCCACCCATAAACGATACTAGTATGATAGCATTTAATAAAGCACAAGTTAGTTACATATTACAAAGGCACAACAACAAAACTGAACAGGCACACTCTCAGTATGAGCCTGTCGACTATTTTGCTCTAAGTTCTGTCAATGATACTGCCTGGATGTGGCAGTAGTTTAGATACTAACTCTAGATCACTTTCTGGACTTGGTTGTTAAGGGAGAAGGCAATCACAGTTCACACTGTATGTAACTGTAAAAATACATGTGTGTTAAGCCAAGAATGGACAGTCATTCTATGTTGACTCCCTAAGAGCCAAAACATATATTTTAAATCTCTGTAAAGAGCCCAAAGAATTGGAGAGACAAAGCAAGAGATTAATGGATCATTTTAGGCATCTAATGAGAATGAGGGTATATCTTAGACACAGGTCATAAAACTGGCTCAAGAATAACAACAATACATAATGACTGTGCAAAGGAGTCCGCATTATCAAGCTAATAGTCAGGAAAAGATAGATGAGGATGGCACAGTATTCATAGGCAGCCCCTTGTGTATCATTTTTTAAATTAATTCTTAACATGCAGAGCTGTAAAAAAGATGATTTGTTGAGACCTAGGGATGATTTCTTTCTTAGATACTTCTGTGTTTTCATTATGGCTGATGATGTGCTTTCTTCTTAATACATGTCCTCAGCGAATAGATACACTACAACAGTTTCCAATGAGTTAGTGAAGCCTACTTTGGCATAACAGTGTGTTTCAACAAACAACTGAACATGTTGTACTGTACTAGCCTGGCTTCATATACACTATACAGTGAATAATATATAAAGGTGTGAGATATGCACATGGAAGTGCTGAGAATGTTCTTTATTTCCTGGATCTAATCATCTTATGTGGCTCAGAGTTACAGCATTCTACCCTGACCTCATGGTCAATCTCTGACTCCAACGGCTATGGTTACATATGTGAGAATCCTTAATGTGTGTGCCCATTAAACACATGAGAGTTTCATATTAAGAAATGGTGACGTGGACACTGCAAATACAGGGATACATTGTGCCATTAAGGCATAGGCTCCATGTGGGAGCTGTGCAGAACTGCAAAACCCAAGGGAAAGTGCTGAGGGGCATTGTGCTGTGGCCCTGCCCACTCTGAATTGGCTAATGCTGCAGCAAGACAAACCAGATCTGAAAGAGACTTCTGAGGCTTCCTGCACCATTGGGAGTCCTCAGGTGGTGTAAAGCTGGCTACACAGGCTTTATGCTATCCTTTCTGTTGCAGCAAAGAGTATGGGGCTCCTTGCATGCTCCCTTCCCCCATATAAGGGCCAAGACAACCTGCCCCCTGGCTAGTGCATTTAATTGAAATATTTGGAGGATTTTTTGGACTATAACTACAGCCCTTTTACTAGAGAAATGGGGGAAGAAACCTCCAGCACATACACAGTATATACCATGGGGCTCATCCTACTTGCCTTTCTCACTTGACTTCAGTGAGACAGGTCATATAGGTGAGTGGGATTTGGCTTTTCGTGCACACGGGCCCTGCTGCAAAGGCCTTTCACTGACTTCAGGCCTATGTTGTGCATGGTTAAGAATAAAGCAAAATGAGGGCATTGTCTTCTAATGCTGGTTTATGCCAAGCAATTGACTCAAAATGTAAGGACAATGTAAAAAACTTCAGAGAGTTTGTCAGACCATGAAATAAAATTTAAAACCCTTGAATAAAGGTTTAGACCCATCAGGGAAACAATTTAAAGGGACCGTCCAATTATTTTATCATCATGTTTTTAATACTCCTAGTATTGTTCATAATCTCCATTTATAGCACAGGATGAAAAATGAAAATTGTCCCTTCCAGTGTTGTCATCTTCCACTTACTGAATATTGTGTAATCCTGACTTTCTAATGCAGTAAACGATCAATATGGCTTTCTGCGTGTTTACTTACAGCCTGATCCTACTATTGATCTGCACTCAAATCTCCTCTTCACTTCAGTGGGAGTCTCATATATGTAGGGACAGCAGGACTTAGTCCTAATGAGTTTCTGCATCAGCATTATCCATTATACATGCAGGATTCTGTACAATTCTGGGAATAGTGTCAGCCAGTTAAATGCTGCTGCATGGCAGCAGAGGGAACCACACATTTTTTATTAGTGTGACCCACTAAAATAGCCCTTGGCACTAACCTATTAACCCATGTGCTAGGTGGGCCAAGGAAAAAGTTGCTAGAAATTAAGAGCAACATCCAGTGGTTAAAGGAGACCTGGGAAAGGGATACAAATAAATGTATATTTCCATTTTATTCTGACTCAGTTGTGTTTTTTGTTATGGGCCCTTTTGATATTCTCTGATGAGATGGATACAGTGTTTGATGCATTCTCATATATACTTGAAGTTTGCCAGTTTTCCCAAATTTGGCACTTAAATCCTAAGGAACTTCCAGGGGTACCTGAAGCTAATTTCACATCTCCTGTCTTTGGGTGAAGCAAGCTTCAGGAGAAACATTTTTAGGCTCTCATCCTGCAACTTCATACCAACCTCAAATGTTAAAAAAAAACCCAAGATGTAGGACCTATAATATCATGAGATTGTCGTAATTATCATAAGGCTTTTGAAAATAATAAATTTTGGATTGTTTGTATTTGCCTGGTGGTTTCTGAGCCTTTAGGGTTCACTGAGGTCAGGTTTTCATGTTTTTCTCTGCAATTATAAGGGCTAGACACTCTTTTTAAAAAGCTGGGATTCTCAGGTATTCAGGCGAGTATAGCAGCGGAAGCTATAAGAAACACCCCAGTTATTGTAAGACCGGGCAATACTGGGACTGTTGTGTGAGTATTGAAGCCCTCACAACAGAAATTGCAGGACCAAGGCTTTAGTCAAGATCAAAGACAAAAGAAAATGCTAACCCATCACTAATTTACCTCAAGTTAAATGGGCAAACAGGCTAAGTAGTACCCAAATATCACAGTCACAGTTATTTTAAGGAGTACTTACTTCTTATATATATATATATATAGAATACATTAGCATTCAGCAGAAACTGTAGATATGTTTATTGCAAATATTGTTCAGAAAAAAGTCTGTTCACTGGTCAAATATATTTATAATGAGGGACAGATTTTCTGTGGGTTGTGTAAATATGTGCACCTTCTTGGAAAACCCCCCAAAAGCCCACAGCTGTGCATGTAACACATACAGCCAGTCAAGTATCCCTGTCTATGATGCTATATGTGTTATATTACAAAGTCAGTGGGAGTCTATCCATTGACTTCAAAGGGCTTTGGATCAGGCTAGAGCTGACTGAAAAATTGTAAGTATTTTCCATGAAACAAAAGAGAAAATTTCCATATAATTTTTGGGTTCTTTGATAAAAAAAATTAAAATGAAAAAACCCTCAACATTCATTTTTTGGAGTGGTCTTTACTTCAACACCCTTTTCCTTCATTCCTTTTGGCAACTGGAAATGGAACAGGAAATTAGAAAAAAAGAGAAAAATGTGAAAAGGGGAGAAAGAGGAAATATTAATACTAAAAATTGTTGGTTTCCTTTTTTCATTACAAAACTGAAAAAATCAATGAAAACAATGTTTTGTCAAAAGTCTGTTGTAAAGAAAACATATTGATAAGCTCTGGATCAGACCCTTAGACCCTGATCCTTCAACATCCTTCATCTGGGTAGACCCCTCATGCCTGCAGGGAGCATTACCTTAGGACTCAACCGAGGCACAGAGATCCAGCCACACAGAGCACCAGTGTGGCCTCCTATGAGCTCGACATTGCTACCTGACTTGAAAACTCAGAGGTTTTTAATTTACTTCCATAACTAAGACATGATTTTGAGTACAAAATAGAATAATAAAATTGGTAAATGAGGGAAAAATAGAATGCACAGTGTTAAAGGATGAGGATTTTAAAAGCATCCACTATGTTCAAAGTGCTTTACAAAACAGACATACAACACTCATAAGAGGCAGGATATAGGTGTTATTGTCATTGTACCCATTTTAGAGATCCAGAAATGGAGGGTGTCTTCACTACCCGCCGGATCGGCGGGCAGCGATGGGTCCAGCAGGGATCGATTTATCACGTCTAGTCTAGATGTGATAAATCAACCCCCGAGCACTCTCCCGTCGACTCCTGTACTCCAGCACCGCGAGGGGCGCAGGCAGAGTTGATGGGGGAGCAGCAGCAGTCGACTCACTGTAGTGGAGACACCACGGTGAGCCGATCTAAGTATGTCAACTTCAGCTACGTTATTCATGTAGCTGAAGTTGCGTAACTTAGATCGATCCCCCTCCCCCAGCGTAGACTAGGGCTAAGACAAAGTGAATTGCCCAAAACCATACAAGAAGTTAATAGTACCTGATCCCCTGACTCCTACTCCAATGTACTAGATAATACAGCCACTCAACTATAATTAGGGCACTACCAAATTCACTGGCATGAAAAAGTGTCACAGACCATGAAATCTGGTCTCCTCCTGTGAAATCTGGTCTTGTGTGTGCTTTTACCCTATACACGAGGGAGGCCAGCATTTCTCAAATTGGTGGGTCCTGAGCCAAAAGGGAGTTGTGGGGGGGGGGGGGAAATCCGCAAGATAATTTTAGGGGGCTTGCAGTATTGCCGCCCTTACTTCTGCGCTGCCTTCAGAGCTGAGCGGCCAGAGAGCAGCGGCCGTTGGCTGGGTGCCTAGCTCTGCAGGCAGGAGCGCAGAAGTAAGGGTGGCAATACCATACCATGTCACCCTTACTTCTGCGCTGGTGCCTTCAGAACTGGGCGGCCAGAGAGTGGCAGCTGCTGACTGAGGGCCCAACTCTACAGGTAGCAGTGCAGAAGTAAGGGTGGCAATAGCCTCCTTACTTCGACACTGATGCTGGAGGCGGCTCTGCCTTTGGAGCTGGGCTCCCGGCCAGCAGCAATTGCTCTCTAGCTGCCCAGCTCTGAAGGCAGCGCCACCATCAGCAGCATGCAGAAGTAAGGGTAGCAGTACTGCAACACCTCCTACAATAACCTTGGGACCCCCCTACAATTCCTTTTAGGGTCAGGACCCCTACAATTACAGCACTATGAAATTTCAGATGTAAAGACTTGAAATCATGAAATTTACTATTTTTAACATCCTATGACTGTGAAGTTGACCAAAATGGACTGAATTTGGTAGAGCCCTAACTATAATATAGTCAATAATATAGTCTATAAGACTATATTTTGTATTTGTGTACATTATATATCAAAATAAACAATGCATGCGTCTTACTAGAAATACATTTTCTCTGTCAACTGTAGACAAGTTTTTATTAAGCTTATTATGTTTATAAATGTCACAATAATATTTAAGACTCTAATTCTGCAATCACTTATACACATTTAAGTTTCAGCACGACACTCCCATTGAACCACTCGCACTAGTCGCGTTGTTAAAGGTAAGCACATCCACAACCAAAGCACTTCATCTTTAAAATCCAAGGGCTAGATTCTCTGTTGGTGTAAGTCAGTGTAGCTCCTTTGACTTCAGCAGAGTGGTACAGACTAACACTAGCTGAGGATCTGGCCCTAAAATGCATCTATTATCTGCCTGAAATATGTACATTTATTAATTAACATGAGGACCTAATTGCAGTAATGTTCCGTTGCTTGTGTTTTCCATACCTCAGAAGGACCACAGGTTTTCCACCCTACCATAAATAGTCAGTCCTAAAAGTATAGATTGTTTAAATAAAAAGGTCAACGAAACAGAAATAGCTCTCTAAGTAGGGTTATAATATTATCATGAAAGGCTTGATCAAATGTAGTCACAGCAAGAAGGAAAAACGCGGAAATATTATTTATGTATGTATTTATTTTTAAGTCATAAGCATTGATTTGTATCCAAAAGACCGTTATAATTTTCTGTAGTAGTTGTGAAAAGAACAATGCACAGGCTGTGAGAACAGTTAATTCTTTGGACATGGGGGTTGCCATATTGTAGCCTCTATAAACTCAATTAACCCAGCTCTCCAAATATTTATAAAGACCTTGTAGTCTACGTATGAGGAAGGGGAAAGTGAAGAGGAAAACACATAAAAGGCCTTAGAGGAGTGAAATTCTATCTGGCCTGGTCCTTCACTTTGCGAGTGCTAATAGCACTCAGTATCCATATACCGCAGCACTTTTCATGTTCAAAACACTTAATCTTCACAACATCTCTGTGACTTTGGTAAATTAGCGGTGTTGTCAAATTCCATGTCACTACATTTAGATCAATAATTACACATAGAATGACCCACTTCTACCATTTTACAAATGGTGAAACTGTCAGAGAGGTAAAGTGACTTGGCCAAGGCAATGGAAGGAAATCAGTATCAGAGGTAGGACTAGAACTCAGGAGTTTCTGGTTCCATCTGTTCTTTTTTCTCAGAGTAGCAGCCGTGTTAGTCTGTATTCGCAAAAAGAAAAGGAGTACTTGTGGCACCTTAGAGACTAACAAATTTATTTGAGCATAAGCTTTCGTGAGCTACAGCTCATTTCATCTGTAGCTCATGAAAGCTTATGCTCAAATAAATTTGTTAGTCTCTAAGGTGCCACAAGTACTCCTTTTCTTTTGTTCTTGTTATTCTCGCCATGCTCCTTATCTCTATTTCTTTTTAGTGCACTTTTTGGCAGCTTTCAAAGCATCCCAGTTTCTACCTTAACTGGAATAATACTTAGGACCTGATTGTGCAACCCTTACTCATATGAGCAGCCCTTACTCAAGCAAGTGGCCCTACTGAATATAGGAGGACTACTTGCATGCATTGCTCTAAATTGTCACAGCAATGAAGTCAACCTTTCATGTAATTTTGCTTGAAAAAAGATCCCAACAATAACATGTGTTTAAGTATGGGGAAAGTGACCATGAACCCCACCAAGTAGTTTGAAAACTTTATGCAAAAGTTCTAATTCCATGAGGTTCATGGATATCTAATTTATATTAAGAAGCATGACTATCTTGTGGCTCTACAGTTTCTTATAATGTCAGAATCACAGCATTTTCTGTACTGCACAACTCAGAGCTTCTGTTCTATTGTCAAAGAAGGGGTCATAATGTACTGTGAATGGGCCACGGAACTCTTTAAATACTTCAAAAAGGAAAGGAAGACATGTGGCACCTTAGAGGCTAACAAATTTATTTGAGCATAAGCTTTCGTGAGCTACAGCTCACTTCATCGGATGCATTTCCACTGAACGCATCCGACGAAGTGAGCTGTAGCTCACAAAAGCTTATGCTCAAATAAATTTGTTAGTCTCTAAGGTGCCACAAGTCCTCCTTTTTGCAGATACAGACTAACATAGCTGCTACTCTGAAACCTTTAAATACTTCAGTGTATCCATTTCAGTAAAACTGACCTATTTCTGTAAATGAAGAGTGCTCGTTTTCTCCCGGATAGACGTGCAAGAATGCCTCACTAACAATTACTGAGGGTCATGGGCAAATATTTCCTACACCTACTGTACATAATAATTGTCATGAGAAATTATCTTCATATGCTTCTATGCCTCCCATTTGCAAACAATCGTCTGTATGATGATAATATCTCTATAGTTTCCAATGCATATATATTAGTCTGGTATATACACAGATTTCCAAGTGAAGTCAGCATTGATAATCAAAAGTTTATTCCATGTTTTTTAAAATCAATGCTGACTTCATTTGGAAATCTGTGTATATACCAGACTAATATAAAATTGTTTCCAATGCCTCTGGCTGCATATTATTCCTGGCTAAAAGTACATGGTAAAAACCTCCTACATTACAGCATAAGGCCTTCTTGTATACTTAAAAAAAAAAGAAATTAAATAGTCACAAGCATTAATAGTCTCTGTAGCGCTAAACTGAGATGATTTTGGAGTGTGATATCACATAATATGATTGCTTTAAGAGATGCTTCTTTGCAAACCAGAATTTTACATTGAGAATTATAAACAATTTTATTCACATTTCTCTTAATCCTAAAATATGATAAACGTGCACCCTGTCATGCTGTTTTCTATAAAGAGTGTGTGTGTGTGTTGTTAAGTGTACATGCTTCTTGTATATAAACACCTGTACTGTTTGCCAAACTACTTCTCTTTATAGCTAATATATAGAAAAATAAATAAAATTAATTTAAAATGCATCCCATTTTGTTTTCTGGTACCTAAGAAAGCAAACTTAATTGTGCTTTATATGAAACACTTAAAAACATATTGCATTATTAAAACACACACCAGAAAGGCAAAGTAGTTATTTCACTTCCTTTGAGTATCCTACAGTCCTTTAATGCTTAAGGCTAAAATGCTAAAATACTGAAAACAGGTGTATCTTGACCCTTTCAAGATCTGATAGGATCTGACTGGATCAAAGGCCAAGGTCACTTGAGTCATAAGATTGGCTGAGTGATATTATTTTTGTCATGGTTCCAAATTGTTGAGTGGTAGGACTCTGAATCTGGCACATGAGAATCAAATGATATGATAGTCTAGTTATTAAATATGACAGATAGAAAAAGCTCTATGTTGCACAGCTACTCTGTGATTAGTACCCTATATTTTACAATGTCACTGTTCTGAATGTTGTAATACTTCCAAGACTCTTTCAAGAACTGATGAGTTTGAATTTAAAAGAAATAATAAAAGAAAATATAGATGAAATATAGCAACATCCCTGTTAGACTTTACAGCTTATTTTCCTAAACAGCACTGTAGTTCAATAATTCAACTGCAAAGCCAATTCTCTTCCTCCAGTTTTTCTGAGGGATTAAAAAAAGAGAGAGAGAGAGAGAGAGTAAAGATTAACTGAATTTATGGATAAACTAGTATGAAGTACTGAGGGAAAAAGCAAAAAAGGTTTTAATTTTCACTGCCATGTTTAAAGCCTGTCTCCATTTCCCTAAAGGAAACCTATATTAAAACTGAATATTCAAAGGTGGATGAATCCACCCCTCCCCCCAAAAAGAACAGCCATTTCACCCCAACTCCCTCTAATTTTTATATGTAAACAATTTCAGGGTAGTTTAGTGGTTAGTGTGGAGTAACGGCAAGTCACATAGCATATTGGTTTATGCATCTGTAAAGTGGGTATAAAATCACCTTCCTCCCAGGTGTGCTGTGGAGCTTCATAAGTCAATGTGTATAAAGTGCTTTGAGGTCCATTGATGAAAGATATTATGGCAGCATGAAGTATTCTAAATAGGCAATAAGAATGTCCATTTTTGCTCTCAAAATGTGGCTTTTGGTCCCCCTCTTTGAAAGTAGGCTCAAACTCCTAGCCAGAATCAGAAACAACCAAACCTACAGAGCACAACTCAATTATCGGCATTAGATAACAGCACACAAATACCAAACCCATTGAGTAGCCATGCAAAAAATTAGAATGCAATCAGATATGGTTGCAATGAGTGGAGAAATAGGAAAAGTCTGTGACCATAGTATGTTAGGATAGGTTTAATTTCTAATATGTAGCTGATGCATACAGAAAGCTAAGAAAATTATATTAGAAAAGAATGGAGATGATATGTTCACAACTTAGTGCTTTGGGTTGTTTCTTTTTAAAAGAAAGAAGAATGGTTTTCACAGAAAACAATAATCATAAAAGGACATGTCTGGACGGGCAGTAGCAGCTACTGTACTTCAGACAAGAGCTGGAAGGAATGACGGTTTCTGTTATGAGTAGAAATGGGCCCCCTGGTCTCAAAGAATGTGTGCATGATGTATAATAGATACCTGTCTGATATAATTAATTATATTTTTCCTAAATTTAACATTGCCTGAAGGGTGAAATCATTTTGCTTGGTGAAATCCCTCATGCCACACAAAGTGTGTGAGCAAGCCAGATTTAAATTGCTGTGATAAAACCACAAGACCGACCAGGTTTGCGTTAAATCTATAACCACATCTAGTGAAGAATAGCTTTAATCACCTTGGAAATGGTGACCACAAGATAATTAAAGGGAAAGTGTTCTCATTAGTAATTATCCTGGAATATCAAATCTCAGTTTATCGTGAAGTCCAATTTAAAATGTCTTGGCATGGTCTTAAACTTTTCCTCTATTTTTGAGGTTATGCATCTACTAGAACTTTTTACAGAAGGCTGGGAAAAGACTTCTCTCCTTGTGCAACTTCACAATCTACTATTGTGTTTACCTAGACAAGGGGGTCATTTACCGGGCCATTGACAATATGATCAAAGAAATGCAAGTATCAACATTTACACTTTTGCTTTCTGTTCATTTTAGGACACACTGAAAGCCACTGTCTTTCAATCCCAGGCTTCCTTCACCAGGAAGTGTAAATGTGATAATACTTTGTTTTAATATACATTATTTCCCCTACTGCCAACACCGCTATCTCTTTATGACACCAGCATCAGCCTTCTGCCAAGTGATAGCAGATGTCTGGGGTCTTGCAGGTTGGCTTCCCAGTAGAGGAGAAATCATTGATGCAGAGCCTGAATATATTGTAAGCATAGCTTAGAATTTCAACATTGACCACCTCTGTTCCAGAGCTGGTGTATAACAGCAGGCAGTGCAATCTCTTCCCTCAGGAATCTCAGTCCAGCACTAAAGCCCAGTTTCCAAGTGGCAACTTTGATTCAATTCTTAAGGCAAAGACCAAGGCAGAGAGCAAACTTTCCTGCTGCTCACACAGCTCCCTGTGCACGGAACCTTGTATAACAAAGCTAACAATATACAGCATGTCTTCCAAGACTTCGCATTTTCCTGCATGTTGAGAATATGAATTTGGAAGATAACATATACGGTACCAAGTGGTGATTGACAACTGCCATAACAATACATGTGCAATCCTATAAGATTATTTCCTTTTGCAGCAACCCTCACCCCTCAAACAACTTGGCTAACAGTCTAGAAGGAAAGATTTTACCCTCGTGTAAACTGATGCCTTTGAAAATTCAGATGGAGCTGGGGGTGGGGGGTGGGGCTGGCTTGGCAAAGTTTGGTGGAGTGGGTAGTCAATATCAGGCTTATAATGAAAGTCTTGATGAAACCTTATCTACAGTAAATGGTAGCGATCAGCATCACTCAGTAATAAAATAAAAATTGCAGAAGGCTGTTTTTTCTTTCTTTAAATGCAATTTAGTTTTCTTTTCCTCCCAGTCTCATTGTGGGTTTACTTAGCTATGCTCCCCTTCAGGCAGAAATGGAAACCAGAGGAGTTGCATTCTTTCAGTCCATTTCTGACAGCGAGTGTGGTTGCATCAAGCTAAGTAGTTAAAGTTTTGCCCATTACTCTTCAATGCAGCTGTGCAGAACTTAGCTGTTTGGGATCATGGTGGTTAATACAGACCAGGGATAGACAACCTATGGCACGTGTGCCAAAGGCAGCTCGCGAGCAGATTTTCAGTGGCACTCACACTGCTCGGGTCCTGGCCGCAGGTCAGGGGGCTCTGCATTTTAATTTAATTTTAAATGAAGCTTCTTAAACATTTTTAAAACCTTACTTAACATACAACAATAGTTTAATTATATATTATAGACATAGAAAGAGACCTTCTAAAAACATTAAAATGTATTACTGGCACGCAAAATCTTAAATCAGAGTAAATAAATGAAGACTCGGCACATCACTTCTGAAAGGTTGCAGACCCCCGATATAGACCTTTTCCTGCAATTTCAGGGCACACTCACTAGATCTGCAGTTACTGAATTTCCTGCTAAATGTACTACTCACTCAAAAGCACTGTTTCTTCTGGTTGTGAGATACTATGCCGTTTGCATGATATATGAGGAAAGAGGTTCAGCCAAAATTGGGCCAAGTTCACTTTGAAATGTTTGTAAACCACAGCAAAACTTTCAACTGATTTAAGATGAGATTTAAGTTCATAAAGATACCAGGCCATTTTACCTCAGTTCAGGTTTTATAATGCATGCCTCTTATAGCAGTAGTCTCAAGGGAACATATTCCCTTCTCCAGATGGGATTTACATACTCCCCATACAATACAAGCAAATTATCTTTTTTATATTGCCATAAATCCTGGAGCTTTATGTTATGTCCAGGGGAAGGACAATCAGCTCATTAAGGGCCAATTCCTTCCCCCTGCACAGGCATGTTAGGGCCCAAGAGGCAGCAGAATGATTGTTCCTTCAGAGGGTATGTAGCAGAGCAGGAGGCACCTGCACCCCTCATCATAGCACGGAGTGGGCTCAGTCCATGCCACTGCATAGGGGATTGAGCAAGGGCACAATGGCCACACAGAGCACTGGAGGAAGAAACCATTCCAGAATCCTGTCCCTAACAGACAGTGGTTGGCACCAGATTTCAGGTAGTCAGCAAGGAGACCAAGGATTGACTGATATTGAGCTACTGTTTTATTCCTAGATATGGTCCCTTCAATTCAAGGTTGAAGCACATTAGCAGAATATAGGCACAGCTGTATTTCATTCATTTTAAAGATCTACAAAAAAAACTTCCGCTTCTAGACTCAGATGCCTTTCATACCACTAAAAAACAAACAGCATAAAAATCAGAGAAGTGCACAGTACCTACATTTTACTGCAACTCTGAGCACCCAGATAAGACCGAGAGAGACTTGTATGGGTTTGGTTTCCAGGAACTTTAATGTTGTGATGAAATGGTATCATGAGTCAGATTAGCAATTGAGTTGCCCTTCCAGTTCTGTTCTGGTAATTAAATACTGTAATAATACTTTGTGCTTACATAATACCTCCTATTTGGGGAGGGCAGAATGGTTTGCGAAAGGTAAGTATTGTCCTCATTTTATGCACAGGAAAACAAACAGAGGTTCCATAATTTGCCCAAGGTTACCCAGAAAATCTCTGGCAGTTGAGAACAGAAACCAGGTTCCCCCATCTTCTCTAGCCACTAGACCACACTGCATCCTCCAGTTCTCTGTTATCTGTGCACTTCCCTCATGGACTAAGCTTTCCTTTTGTTTAAGCATACACTCTATACTCTGTAGTTCTCCCTCTATCCTTTCAGTCTCTCCTGACCACACAATGGCCTTCTAAAGGGAGAAATACTCTGTAACAGACAAAATGGACTTTCAACACTTTTGTAACAACTTTCATTCTAAAAAGAAAAGTAAATGTAAAAAATAGCCTAATTTAAGATCTAAGGACAAATTCAACAAGTCTCCTTCAGCTACAGCCCTCATAAAGGGACAGCTTGTTTCTACCACAGCTAACTGTTGCTTACGTCACACAAATAACAAACACTGGGAGATCCCTTTAGTTCTCATTTGATCTCTAACCCTTTACCTAATTTCCTTCCTCTCTGACTCTCCCTGCCAAACTGAGCCTCCCCTAATTACACCCCTTTTATACTGTGTGCAGGGGTATGAGTAGGAATTAATTAACTCTCCGCAGCTGGCCCAGCTAATCCCTACAGGCTGTGTAAACCTCTAGTCAGAGAGTAAGTGTTAACCCATTCCCTCCCAGTGCCTAGGTGGGGCCTATATACCTTCTCACATATACATGTATTTATATCAATTTGCATATTTCAGCTTTCTGGACCCATAAAATCTTTCAAGCAACAATCTCAAGTGCCACATCAAAAAGACACAGGGATATATGATTTAAAATTAGACATAAATATCTGCAACACATTAAAAACCAAAGTTTGTGTTTATGACCATTATTGTAGATCCAGTCCATGCAAAACTGATCTTGTCCTGCAGAAATTACCCAAAGAGAGATTGGAAGGAAAGCAGGGCTGGTGCTTTTCATCATACAGTAAGTTTTGTGTCATTCATGCTTGTACTTTGCAATGAATATGTTATTGAATGCTAATAGTAATAATAATACTCGGCATTTATATAGCACCTTTCATCTGAGGATCTCAGCACTTTGCAAACAGCTACAAACATCAGAGATGCTAACAACATGATCTAGGTTCTTTTCGGGTTAAACTTTCAAAACTTTACATACCATATGAGCATGTTAAAACTAGGAAATGAACATGCCTGTGACCCAACAGAATTCAACATGCATTCAGTTTTAAAATCTGGTGCAAATATGTGGCCACACTGTGCAAGTATGGCCTTGGAGTGTCTGGAATTAGAATATTATTGTTACAAGAAAGAGGGTTTGACCAGGGCAGTCAGGAGAATCCCTGAATCACCCTTAATGCAGCCTGCACCATCAGTGCTCATGTTGAGCCCTGCCACACACTAAACCTAGATTCAGAGCTAAATTTCCTCCTACAGTATTGTTTGTGGATGCACCCTTGTAAATAGTACTGCACATGTATGCACAATTAGTGACTGTGAGGAGTGATTGCTGAATGATAAGGGGATTTAAAAAAACCCAATGGATTGAATCCATCTGCTTGGCAGACATATGAAACACTGTGTGGTCATTATATATTGGATTGGGGAACACAACATAATAAAATCCTGGCCAGATCTTTAGCACTCAGTTAAATGAGCCAGACAAAGACCTGCCCACCAATTTCACATACAGAATGAAAATGTTCATGTGTACACACTAGCTAGTGGAAGGTGGTGTTGTCTAGTGGGTAGGGCATTAGACCAGGAGTCAGGACACCTGAGTTCTGTGCTCTACATGGGTACTGATCTGATGTATGACCTTCATCGAGTCACTTCACCTCTCTGTTTGTTTTTCTATTTAGATTGTATAGCTCTTTCCATCACTGGAAATTGTTAAATCAAGATTGGATTTTTTTCCCCTAAAGATATGCTCTAGTTCAAACAGAAATTAATTCACGGAAGTTCTTTGGCTTGTGTTATGCAGGAGGTCAGATTAGATGATCACAATGGGCCATTCCGGCCTTACAATCTATGAATCTCTTTGGGGCAGAAACTGTCTCTTAATATGTGTTTGTATAAGGCTGACACTATGGGGCTGCAACCTCATCTTGAGCCTCTAGGCATTAGGCGTGTAGTAGAAATAATATTAGGAGTAGTTTAGGCTCAGATCCACCAAGGGACTTAGGAGTTGCCATGCTAAGTAACCACTGGACTCTGGGATATTCTGAGGTGGGGCTCTCTCAATCTCTTTTGTTGAAGCTGCCCCACTTGGTATCAATAATTAATACGCATTGGCTCACAAAGAGAGTGAGAATGCCTACATAACCCAGGCTAAACACTTACCTGAAGGATGGGAAACACCTGTTCAAATCCCTTCTCCTCATCAGGTAGAGAGGTCCCCCACATGCCAAACTTGTCCCCTAACCACTGGGCTAAATGTTACAAGGGAAACCTGCAGCTGGCCACTTGGGGTGGAATTAGGCAGGCCCAGAGCACACCTACTGGATCAGGGCCTGCAAGGTAAACAGGCATTGCCGACCTGATTTGGAGATTGCAGTGTGGTTTAGATGTGCAATAGGGATCTGGGGCCCTGCCTTTGTGCATGCCCAGAGGCAGAAAATTAGGTGCCTAAGGAACTTTACTGTGAAAGTTTAGATGTTGAGTGAGTTTAATCACCTATAGAGTAAGGCAGCAGCCCAGCAGGGGTTTTGTGGATTGCAGTAGCACCTAAATCTGGGATTAAGAAACCTAAATCTGGGGGTTAAGGGCCTAAATCCCTATGTGGATCTGGAACCTAGTGTCAATATAATATCAGACAAGGGAGTATAAAGAGCCTGTTAATCAGCCTTTTTAATTCTGGGGTCCAAATGCCTAGCTCAACACAATGCTCTTTCTTGTACAAAAGAAGACACAAAATAATTTTCAATATTCACTTTGCCTGATCTCGCCTTCTGTCCCCCTCATATGCGCCTTCCCTCCCTCTGCCTGATTCACCATCTCCCACCTCAAAGATGACTAGTTCATGTTTATAAAAGTCACGTCACCCAGTCAGGAAATAAAAATGAAACCATGTGACCTAGGTAATGGGTCACACACAAGGAATAACTTCTAACAAGTAACCATAGCATGTGAATTACAGATCATTCATAGGGTGTCATTTGTTCACAAAAATTATTCAAACAATTACAAATAATGAACGAATTTGGAGAAATCGCAATCAGTTCAGAGACAATTCAGTTACAGAAGAATTGAATCTGTCAGATGAATTATTTGCTAAGAATAGTTTCACCAGCTCTACTCATAAAGTAACTAAATCCAGCGAGCACACAGTGCAAACCACTATAGGACAAAAGTATTTACATAATATCCATGTGTGAAAGCCAAAGAGATTGCAAATCTAAAAAGTCATACTAATCATCCTGGAAAATCATAATGTAAAATTAACATGCAAGAGATTCATAGATTCATAGATATTAAGGTCAGAAGGGACCATTATGATCATCTAGTCCGACCCCCCGCACAACGTAGGCCACAGAATCTCACCCACCCACTCCTGCGAAAAACCTCTCACCTATGTCTGAGCTATTGAAGTCCTCAAATCGTGGTTTAAAGATTTCAAGGAGCAGAGAATCCTCCAGTAAGTGACCCGTGCCCCATGCTACAGAGGAAGATGTAAGATAGCAAGCAAATAAATCCAGGCATCAAATTCAGCCAGAATTGTCCAGATTGGTGTTTTGCTTCCTTGTTGATCATGTTTTATCTCATGGATCTGAGGATGTAATTTTTGCAATGCAGAGACCAGGGCTCAGAATTCCCTTCAAATACATGCACATCCAAGCTGTAGAAATGGGCTGAGGAGGTGATATGCATGTGTGGGATATGTTTAGGCTAGAATGAGGGGGTTGAATTTTGAAATTAGGATTGGTGTTTGGGATTGATGGTACCAAAAACTTGTGAGGTGTTCTCACAAGACTTTTGGCCCAAATTAGCAGAAATCTTTTAAGATCAGCTGTGCTCATGAGCTCAAACATACAGGAGTTCCTTTTCAGTTTTGGATCTGTCCCAGAATCAAACCCGCACGTGCACGTTCAGATCCAAACACACACAAATCAGATTCAACATTCTGCTCTAGGCCAATTTCCAGCGGCCATAGCTAGGTCACTTTTTTTAAAAAAACAGTTAAAATCCATTTCTGGTAACTATTGACAAGCAAAGTACCCACCTGTGCTTCAGTATTTCTGTTTTCACTATAGCCATTTACTATGTGAGTGCAGGTTGGGATCATATTTGGAGCCTTCTTAGGAATCTATTTTTCTTAATTTAATCAGAGAGTTGTTCTTTTCCACTTCCTTTATTTGAAAACAGCTCTGCCATTTTGTCTTCATTTTCAGCAAAGAGTTAGTTCTGACCATGTTTCAGGCCAGGAGGATATTTATTAGATGGAACAGTCGTTCTCAAACATGTTTATATTGGTGAACAGGTTTAAATAGGGAGTCCTTCATGAACCACCTTCACTCTCAACTTCCCAATCCCAATCCCTCACCTTTCTGTCATTGTCGGGGGGGGGGGGGTATTATTAGGACAGTATTAGGGGCAGGAGATTAAAATGCACCTACTTTACTGTGAAGGGTATAGATGCTAGGCCATGCCTCCTATTTTTTACCTGCCCTCTTTTATTTCCTCTTCCTGGGACAAATCCTAAAGTCAGAGAGAATAGGAGTGGGCTTCAAGTAGTCACAAGCATCACTGTTTGAAGACTGATGGCCGCCTACCACCTCTGACTGAAAAGCCTCCATGGACCAACCCTAAGTGTGCCTTGGACCACAGTTTGACATTGGGTGAGATAGGATAACTCACTCATTTAAAACCTGATGCCTGCTCTTCATTCTCAGGAGCTTTCTTTAAAGGGAGATGATGATAACTGACAACACAATTGCTTTAGGCAATGCAATATTTCCTTTTAATGTATAAGCCAGTTTGCTTGGCTGAAACTTCTGTCCTCCTCATTTCCACTGTGCTGGGAGCCACCTCGTTGCCACTTTCTACTCTAGAGGCAGCTGCTTTTCAGTGGTGCTTTGAAGGTGTATGTTGCAAAGCGCTTTGGGATTTTCAGGATGGAAGACACTAGAGAAATGTGAGATATTGTATTGTGTCCCTGATTAAGATTATTATTAAACCTTCACTTTGTATTAGCCAGTTCTTCTTTTCATGACTCTTAACAACCACTTTACTACTGAAGTCAGCAAAATGTCATCAGTCCTTTCAAATTAGAGATAGGGCCCAACCAGATTCATTTAAACATTATCCAACCCTGGGAGATTTTAATGAATGGGACCTGCATCTTACTCATCCCTAAATTTGTAAAACAAAACTGATTTGACTTTGCAAACCCAAAAATCCCCTTAAAATTGCCTATTTCTATATGCGGGATGGGTTAAAACCAGAACCATTTAACTGAATCACTGCCTTCCCTCAAAATTGTGGGGGTTCAAATACATCCAAATCACCAATGAACTTAGTTTTGTCCATCTGTACTTCAAATCCCAACTTTAGTGTAGCTCTAGAATATGGCATATTGTGAATAAAAAGGCAGTCTCTTTTACTGTTCAGATCATCTGAAACAAAAACAGTAATTAGAACACACACACACACACACAAAAAGAAAAACCTTTATCAGCCTAAGTTAGTCCAAATGGTCCAGTAAGGAAACAAAAAAGAAGGAACAAATGCATTGTGTGAGCAGCCTAGTCATTAACAGCTCTACACAGAGACGGGAGCTTAACTAAAACATTATTGTTGAAATGAAGAAATAAAAAAAAGCAACCCACAATTATAACATTCAATTATTCTATTAAGTGAAATTAACTATTCTTCTTGTTCTTTAAAAAGAGCAAGATAAAGCACAGGAACCAAATAATTAGGTCAGCTGCAATGAATTCTGAAGAAAGGCTGTCTAGACTTCTATTTTCAAATTCAAGTGGTTGGGTTTTGTGTGTGTTCGCGCGTGTTTTTGCTCCTTTGAATTCTCAGGGTGGTCACATTAATAAATTTGCCCCGGCAGGTAGAGCCAAGTCTGAATCAAGGTGTAGCATTCTCGCTTTGATGTCGGCTGTCACACTTGAATGCCTCTGGATCTCTTTGGCTGCCGTCAAGTCTGTTGTCGTGGGAGACCAGGTAAACCAGAGCTGTTCTGCTCTTTGGCACAAGTCGAAGGAGAATTGGTTCAGACTTCTTTGAAGCTGTGAGGTATTCTGGTCTTTACCAACCGTATACATAAAATGAACATATCCAGTAGCAAACTTTCAAATAAAAACACATTGCTTCTCACTGGGCTCTTACCAATTATCAAGCATCTGTTTGAAAAAGGTCCTCTAATTAGGAACCACACAATGGACCAAGATAAATAGTGTATTGCAATATGTTTAGCAAACTAAAATGCAAAACACAGAAAAACATATAGAGGAGGAGAGGTGGCGGAATACCTTCTCTGGCTGGGAAGTTGTTGGACATTTAGAGGCAGAGAGAATTTCCCAGCTTTTCCTCGCCTACAAACAATCAAACAAACATAAAGAAATACACAAACAATGCAACACCCAATGGTGGTTATTACTATTAAGGTTTCAGAATAACAGCCGTGTTAGTCTGTATTCGCAAAAAGAAAAGGAGTACTTGTGGCACCTTAGAGACTAACTAATTTATTTGAGCATAAGCTTTCGTGAGCTACAGCTCACTTCATCGGATGCATCCGATGAAGTGAGCTATAGCTCATGAAAGCTTATGCTCAAATAAATTGGTTAGTCTCTAAGGTGCCACAAGTACTCCTTTTCTTATTACTATTAAGGACCTTCTTTCCTGTCCCTAAACCAGCATTCTAAAATGAATAGGCAATGTAAAAATAAGAATCCAACATTGGCTTTTTCTTGGGCATAAGGAGGCTCATTTAAAAGAGGGACTCACTAGATAAAGCCTGTTATTTGTTAGTGTGATGTATGTTAGGAACTCCCATGGATCACATCTCTGTTTAGCTCAATGGTTCACAGCATGAAAACTTTCATACACATTGTTCTAAAATGTCTAAAATGTTTCCATTTTTAAAAAGAGGGTGAAACCATGGTTGAATGTTCTTAGAAACTGGATCATTGCACTATATTCTAAGGATGATATTGTGGAGTAAACTACAAACTTCTCCCTGGAGCACTAAACCCTGAAGGTGCAGGCATTTTAATGGAAGTCTTCAGTCTTTTGTATGCTAGAGACCCATACTCACATAAGTACTCCTTGCTCATGCAAGCAGACACACTGAAGTCACCAGGAAGTTTTGAGTGAGCATTGAATAAAAACTGGGTAAGGGCCTCAAGATTTTCCCCATTTAAGATTAAATGAAATATGGAGTATGCAAGTACAAAAACAGCTATTAATACTTTTAACCTCATTTTTACAAATCCAACACAAGTGCATAATTTACTGATTTATTCCACTCCCTCATACTTGCCATCTCAATACCAGACCAAAACTAGGGCTAGAAAAATTCTTCCAAAGCCACCTTAAGCTGAACTAGCATAATAGTAAGGTCTATTTAACTTGGGGGTGAGAGGAGGAGGTCATGGAGAAATTTGAGCAAGCATATAAAATCCAATCAAGCCCAATTGCTGGAATTCACCTTGTTACACAGGTCTCCTGACAGAATACTGAGCAATATAGACATAGCTACAATATACCACACACTTTGAAATAAAAAAATAAGGTAGAAAACACTACAGGTAAGAGTGTACTTATTTATATCTTCTGGAGCTAAAAAGTGATAAACCGCAGTTGCTATGGGAAAACAGATAGTAAATTATTTCTCAAGGAATTTCTAAAGAAGCCTCCAAAGATATTGAGTGTAGTTTGCATCTACAAAGCATCTTATGTCAGGAATAGCCTTATGATCATTTCCAATTAGACTTAAATTTACAGAGGATTAATGTCTAAACTGTACTGGGAGGCACTAAAGTGGATCCTGATTTGGGAACTACGTTGCAGTCCAACAACAAAAGCTTGTGGAAAATGATCCAGGCCATTTCATCCTGTGACAAAGAGGCATCACACAGCATTATACAACACCAGGCTAGTCATTTGGAGGACATCCTGTTGTCTGATGCATTATAGTAGACTGACAGAAACTCTTGGGCCAATTTAGCTATGACATTTGTGGAGCTATTGCTCTGGTCAACTCAGTTACTTGAGTGTACAAGTTGTCACATTTTCTCTTTATTTGGATTTTTCTGCATGATGTAAATGTTCAGTATCATGTTATTATTTATTATTATTAATTAGCAGTAGTATTACTTTAGTGCCTAAGGGCCCTAGTCATGGACCAGGACCCCATTGTGCTTGGTGCTGCACAAATAACGAATTACTATTATGTCACTGTTAATAATTGTTGGGCACCTAAATAGCTTTAATGATCTAGGTCTAAGTGACTTAGGAGCATAAGACCAATTGGCTTTGGGATTTAGGATTTTAAGTCAATTAGATGTTTGAAAATTTTATCCTATATTTTCATGCTACACTATTAAAATTTACTAATCAATCATTTAGAAAGGAAAGAGTAAGAACAAAATGATCCTCAAAAGTACAAAGTTTATAGCATGATATACAGACAGTTCTGCTCACTCCTCTCACGGATGGCCCAACTATAATTCCCTAATTTAATTCATTAGTTAAAGCCTATGCTAACTGGAAGGATAAATCCAGACAAAAGTCCCTTTTTAGAGCCATACCCAGATTTAAAAAAAAAAACCCACATCCAAACAGCAAACAAAATTCATGCACACATCGTAGTATCACTGAAAGACAGAAGATGCATTTTGGGTCATTCAGTCTCCCTGCCAATACAGAAGTGTTCCTTGCTGTACATTCAACTCCACCGTAAATGTCCCAAATAACTGGGCTTTCATTGCTTGGCTTTCAAATCTGTTCCCTAGCCCTATACATCTCACTGTCAGCAAGTTTGTTCCAGAGATTCAGCTTAAAATGTTCCCTTTCTTTATTTCATCCCCTTCACTCCAATTTTTACCTCCTGGTACTATCTTAAATAATTCCTCTCCCTCCTTGCAAAGTCCAAGCCAAATGGACAATAAGCATAAAGGTCTTAAAAAGCATCTCAACAGAGCAGAATTTGTTTGTGTTTCACTGTAGTTCCCTTTTTCCGGACTGCTGACATCTCTGCAGGTAGCGCTTTTGCCTCTGGGCAATAGGGTCATAGGTTCATACTACAATAAAGAGGAAAAGGCTGAGGAAACTTCCTTTTCTCCTAGCCTAGCTCTGCATGTGTGCTATGCACTGTATTCCTCCACTGCTTCCATCTGCTACATAAACATTTAATATCCCATGACTGTATTGAAGAGCTGATAAATTCTGACACTTTGGCCCATTTTCTCTCATAAACTTACAGTAAGTAGTAGTATATCTGGGATGGACTGTTTGGCAGGAGAATGTATTCAGGGTGTGTATGCATTTCTTCAATGCATTTTCAGTATAAACGATTTAAAATTCTGAACTGAATATCTTTCAGCAATTATTGACCTCACTGTCCTGATAAAATAGAAATCAGTCCATCCCTCCCCCCGTCCTCCCATCCCCCCAAGCAGCATGGGAATTATTGAGGTGAATATTTCTGCCTATTTACAGTAGATCAGAATTAGTAAAAGAGATAAAATGGAGGTTTTGTATTGTCAATTTAACATTAATTACCTAAATCTCTTTGAGGACATGTAACAAAAAACCCCGACATTTGTGTCACAAAGATTATGAGAACATATTGCCAAATCATAGTATTGCTGTGCTCTTAGACAGAATTCAAATTCAAATCCAGACTAAAGATGCTACATCTGTCACCCTTGCCCAGCAAAGCCCTCTTAGGTTCAAAAGTTAGCCATCCTCCTGCCTTCCTGCACCAAATCTTTTACTCATCCCTAGAGATTACTAATCCGGATTTCTCTGCACACAGTTGACAGGGAGAATAAAGCTATTGTGCCTTCCTAATAAGTCAGACTAATCACACATTTATAAAGAGAAAATTAGGAACACTCTAGTTCAGCCATTGATAGTGAACAGTAAATAAAGAAATGGCAGGAACAGTTTTAAAATGTGTTTATATTTTAAAGCACCATTATAAAATAATTTGTAAATAACTACATTTTGGACTGGCCTGGTTGTCCAGTAATCCTCTCCACTGCCACACAGGAAACCCAAAAAGGAGGCTTAATGGAGACTTTCATTTTGGACACATCTATACAGCCAGGAATACCAGATAAAATCGTGACAGGGCCAGCTTAATTGTTCTTCCTTCAGAAGTAGAAGGCGGAATTCAGTATCCATTTGATTACTGGGAAATGTAGGTAATGCAATTATCTTCTTTGAAATTGAGCAAATATAATTTTTATTATTTTTATTGTGGTAGTGCCAGTCATGGACCAGAACCCCATTGTGATAGGTGCTGTACAAATACAGAACAAAAAAGACGGGCTCCTCTCCCAAACAGTTTACAATCTAAATAAGTACCTGTTTTAAAACTGTGCCTGGGATCTCTAAGAATCACAGGTAGCGAGGGCTTCAGTTTTATGTCTCACCCAAAGCACAGCACGGTCAGCACCAACTTGTCCCATAACAACATGCGGGGACATAGGTTTAGTGTGGGTTCAGGGAAAAGAGTGCCGCCTATTGGATCACCAGCACCACTTTCTGTGACATTAGGTGTTCCTTAGCAGTCTCCTACTCAAGTATTGACTTGCTTCTAACCTTTGCAGGCTCCCATTTACTGAAGTCAATGAGAACTGAGGGTGCTCAGCACTGTGCAAGAGATGATCAGCACCTCAGAGGACCTGGCCCTTAATATGTGAGATCTTATAGGAGCTACAGGACTACAGATATAGCCATAGATTAGCAGAAGAATCAGGTGTGGATTCCATCTTCATGTTGTATTATGCACTCTTACAAGCAACTTAAAACTGTTCTTATTTGTAGTTACTTCTTTGAAAATAAAATGACTTTTATATTTCAGTTGATGAAAATCTCTAGTTTTTGCAAGCACCCAAAGGCATGGATATTGTTAAAAACTTGTGACTTTTCTATTTTTATCCATATATTTGCAATCTGTTCAAGCACCCAGAAAAGGAACAGTAAGAGACTGTGCTAATGCTTTTAATATTAACCTTTAAGCTTGGTCTAAAATGAAATGAAAACACAACATTCATATGTAAATCCAGCTACGTTTCAAGTCCTTCCTTCCCTTCGACCCTAGCTCCCTAGTTATTCCAGCCACCGAACTGCAGGTTATTAAGGAGAGAGAGAGAGAGAGAGAGAGAGAGCACATATAAAGTCCTGTAGAATTTAATAGGAAATTATCGTCTTTCTATGGAATTTTATATCACAGAGAATTATGTGTGTCTGCTTTAGGATTCTAGGGGATGGCATACAAAATTCTAAAGGAAAAGATTCTCTATTACATTCCATAGAGTGTCCCAGTAATTTTTGAAGGCCCCTATCTCATTTCTGTAGCTTCATCCCTAATCAGTTGTGTAGCACTTTCCCGTAAGGGCTTAAAGGAGGAAGAGTAGGCTGTGATCTGTTTTGACTGAGTCAGATAGGCTGTGCCTTCACTAAGAGAAAAGGATTTTATACATTAAAATAATACTGGGGACAAGACAGCTATAGTTGTAACTTGTTAGCTAGGTGAGGACCAGGTGAATACAGCATGAAAACCTAGGGTTTACCTCAAAGGATGTTACAAGGAGGAGGGTGAGAAATTGTTCTCCTTAACCTCTGAGGATAGGACAAGAAGCAATGGGCTTAAATTGCAGCAAGGGAGATTTAGGTTTGACATTAGGAAAAACTTCTTAACTATCAGGGTAGTTAATAGGGTTGCCAACTCTGACTGCAGCTATTCCCAGAGATTATTTTTCCACAACATGACATAATGTCATTTTCTTAAAATATCCTGTTAAAATCTGGATTGCTTTCAATAGTCACCGGGAGATGGATGCCAATTCCAGGAGACGCCAGTCCAATCCTGGAGGGTTGGCAACCCTAGTAGTTAAGCACTGGAACAAATTGCCAAGAGAGGTTGTAGAATCTCCATCACTGGAGATTTTTAAGAACAGGTTAGACAAACATCTGTTAGGAATGGCCTAATTATTATGTTATTCTGCCTTGAGTGCCGGGAACTGGACTAGATGATCTCTCGAGGTCCCTTCCAGTGCTACACTTGTATGATTCTATGACTCAATCAGCTAACACATGTTAAAACTAAATATTATCTTTATCTATGATTCTAAACCTGCTTGGAAACTTTATATCTTTTGCCTATTGCCTTTCAGATGTCACCAGCCTGAGAAAGTGTGAGTATGTAGTGAATGTTTCCTTTCAACCCCTCTCAGTGTTCCTTTCTCTAATTTATGCTAAAAGATCATCATCCTTTCCTTGTGATGTTTGATTATAGACATTTCCAAAGCCAGAAAGATCTTAAAGTTACAGGGTAGCTTGTGATGACCTCTTAGTATGAACGAGCAGGAGAAGGAGATGAGTGTTGAGAGAGAAAAGCTCTTGTTTACAAACATTTCTCTTTAATTATTAACTATTTTATGGAAGAAAATAGCTACAAATACACGATTGGCAAATTGACTTATGTTTAAATAATGTGTCTAAAGTTTGACTGAGCACAGAAGTTCATCTTTAAATAAACAAATAGTCCCATAATGTTATAATCATTAAATATAAACAACGAGCAGTCCTGCTACCAACCTGCCACACTAAAGTTATGCAGGCGCATCTGAGTTTCCTTCAGCTATTTCTGTGAACTGTGAAGAGGTTCAGACGAGGGGAATTCAGTTAAATGCATTATGCTCACAATCTTTTATTTCATTGTATTCTTTCCTGCTGTAGCTAAACCCACCGGCATAGTGAGGTTGCAAGGAAGGGGAATGGAAGACCATTTTCTAACGTTGTCAACATAAAAAGGTAACATGTGTGCTCCCTCTGAACAGAGAGCAGTGGGGATATACCTCAGCTTTTCAACATTTGCTGTCGTGTTTCCTTTAACACCTCTTGGATTAGCTATTCTCTCTGGGGAACAACAGAAACAGGCAGGTAAGCAGGGGTTTGTTTTATGTTCCTCTAGATGAGTGCTTTCTTCTGCCAGTGGGAATGTCCCTCTGTCTCTCCTATGTTCATCACCATAGTGTTTAAGCACCTTAAAGGAAAATAACGAGAGGTTCATTGCCATGTGGTCTCTCTCCTCTCCAATTTGTGGCTGTGGGGAGGTAACAGATTTTCATTCTTGGGGGGAGGGGGGAGTTCTGTTTGCTTTACTGAGGGAAAACTATGGCAGAGAGCTTTTGCATTTGGATCTGAAGATGGTGAGAGGTTCACGATCACTCTGATTTCTTCAGGAAGAGAGGTCCAGAATCAGAACCTAATCACTGAAAAACAGAATCTTATAGCTGAAAACTCTGGCTTAGATCCCTACTTCAGCTGACTATTTCCCTGTGCTAGGAGAATCCTCAGACATTACCTTAAGGTACTTTTATGTCTTATTTGCACAACTGGAGATTTAGGACTTAGGAGGGGCCAAAGAGCTGGCCCCATATCTCCAGCTCTCACAATTCTCACTCTTGTTGTGGAAAGCATCTTCCTTCCTGAAGATTGCAGCTGTAGTGGAAGGTCATGGCTAAAGTGCGAGAGGTGTTAGGTTGGTCCTAGCCCATGGAGAACTTTGAACGGCTGTCCTGCAGAGTAACCTTGGGAAGGTCACTACTCTCTCTGTGCCTCAGTTTCCCATTTTTAAAATGATATTTACTCCTTTTGTAACGCACTTTGAGATCTGCTGCTGAAAAGCCCTACATAAGAGCTAGGTATTATTATTATTATAGAAGATTAGGATCATGATCTTGAACTTGATCCACTGTTTAATGTAGAACCAAAGTGGAGTCCACAGCACTGTGCTCAGAGTCTTCCCCTTGCCAGTCATGCCTAGTAGTTTTGTGTTCTGGACTGGCTGGAGGTTTTCATATATTTTTGATATACAATATAAATTATATTTATAATGGAAAGGCCTAAAGATTCTTTAGAGAAGCATCTTTGGGGGCTGCCCCCTTTCAACTCACAATTACAGCACTGACATTCACATTCACTGCCAAAGGGTAATCAAGTTTTAATGCAAATTTGAGAAAGCAAGAGAAACTCTGTTGATAGTTATATAAACCAGGAGAAAATCTGTAAAACAATCTGGGGTGAGTGCAATACAAAAATAAAAGAAATTCCTGCTCCCAACAATATGATAGTGTAATTCGGACACAGCTATCAGGTTAATTAACTGTCACATTAATTGGACCTGATTCACCACTCATTGCACTTTGTACAATTTTTACACCTATACAATATGATCATTTTTTTACTTACTTATGACAATGGTAGCAATTTGTACCCACTTTGCACTTTATACAGTGTGAAATGGCTCCACAAGGTGCAAGATCATGGAGAATTAGACCCTATGAGTTTAAAAGACATAAGACAATTTTACAAAGGATGGGAAATGCTATAAAAATCATTGAGGAAGGCAGGGTAGAAACATTGGGATAGAGCAATTAAAAGCCTTGATTAACTCCTCCCCGCCTCCAGCATATGGCAGGGATTTGGACCAGAAACAAGTGATGTCTCCACGGTGGAGTCTGACTTCTGACCTACAGGACAATGGAGTCACAAGCTATCCTGAGACTTGATTGAGATGCCACTTCAACATTTCCATAAGTCATTCTGCCATTGCAGATCTGTCACAATTTTGTCAAAGTTTTGCAGAATTCTGTTGACACGGTGTCATCTCAATAAATGCCAAGTTAAAAAATGAGTTGGGGCAGGTGTGAGCACAGATTTCAAGTCTAATGCGTGGGCTGCTGCATGTCTTCTGACATAATCTAGGCTCTCATACTTGATGTTTTTCTGGAGCCGTGGTGAACTCTTCCATCCTTTAAAATAATCAATCTCGCTTAACTAATTTGAGAAGAAAAAATTAAAATCAGAATCACTGCTTCCCCTTGCAAAGCATCCTCACCCAAGCTCGGTCTGTGAAAAAAATAACCTAACAGAAATTTGAGGCCTGATTCTCCTTTACCACTTCACACTGACCTGGCTGGTAAGCAGACCTTAAATTACATTTACATCCACTTTAAGGACCCTTTACACTTGCAGGAGTGGTGTAAAGCGGCCTCAGTATAGATGAGGATTCAGGCCATTCTTTTTAAAGCACCCTTGTAGTTGATGTGTCAGGCATATACATTATTTTCCATTAGTTGTTTTAAAGGAAGCATGCTGCTTTTGAAAGGCCAGCAACATTGGACATGGACAACACTGGAACTAAAGTCCACAGAACATATCTCTTGTCTCATACTTAGGCTGTAAGCTCCTTGAGGCAGGAACTGTCTTTTTGTTCTGTGTTTGTACAGCACCTAGCACAATGGGGTCCTGGTCCATGACTAGCGCTCCTAGGTGATACAATAAAACTAATAATAAATACTAATAGTTAACTTCATTGTGGGTCCACTGATGTGCAAAACATGAAAAACGAAAGGTCTAATTGTTCCTGTGCCTCCAGAGTATGAGCATTAATATTTCTGAATGTTTATATGAGGGATCGCTATATAAACAGCTGTCCCTTTAAGACAAGATGTGGAAGATGAGCAACGATCAAATTTCTGCCACTTATTGTAAACCTCTCTCAATGAAGATCCTCTCTTATTAAGAAATGCTGTACACATAGAAACCACAATGATTCGAGAGATCCAGCAGCCCACTGCAATGGGAAGACAGTAAACTTTGTGGCTCTGATATAATTAAAACAAATGACAGCACAGACTGAATATTCCCTTCTATGGTACTGATTTCATAGCTTGTTCCACAGCCTTTCTGAAACAGGTTGGTGGTCTCAGTCCAATTCTTACTGGACAGATATCTCTGCCTCCAAACCTTTTGGCACAGTTGTTAATGTTCTCAGCTGTGAGCCTGAAGACTTAGGCCTAACCCTAAGAGATGACATGTGCCTGCTTGTATACCAGCTTGGAGGTGCTTTGTGCCTCAGCCCCCTTAACAAGTATGCCATCTGTGATAGTGGCTTTGATTATCTGTCTGGTAAGGACTACACTGAAACTATTTATCTCAAATAGGCTAGAATAACCATAAAATAGTAACAACTTTTGGTCATTATTTAATTGATCAGGATTCATATCAGTGGCATTGTGGTGAATGGCTCTGTATCCAATCCCCTGAGTCATCCAGTCCCTCATATATATTCTATATTCTTCCTATATGTTCCCTTCTTGATCTGGACTCCTTCCCAGGCAACAGCATGAAGGAGATGAGTTAGGAATGAGATGTAAATGACAAGGGAAGGGTTTACAGTTTTGTACAGAGAATTATGCAAATTTCAGTTTTGCTAGATGGAGTTTGGTGGTTTGCACTGAATTTCATCCAAATCTACAACTCAAAGCGGAACTCAAAGGGGTTAGAATCATATAGATCAAAACTGATGGATGTATTTGAATGAACCGCTGAAAAGTGACACACAACTTGAGCCTAAGCAGACTTGTGACTGGATGACGAGCGAAGTTATCATATACTATAAATGGGAAGGGATGCAGATCGGGATTAGTAAAGAATATGTCAGAGGTCTTCTGACCAATCTGAATTCATTCAAATCAGCAGTGCCAGATGCTATTCAGCTGAGGGTATAGAAAGAATTAGCTGAAGAAATCTTGGATCCACTGGCAATAATATTTACAAACTCATAGATGACATGAGAGGTCCCAGAAGACAGGCTAACACAGTGCCCATCTTTAAAAAATGGGGGGGAGGAGGAGCAGGGGAACTATAGACCAGTCACCCTGACTTCAATACCTGGGAAGCTACTAGAGCAATGTGTAAAACATTCAATTTGTGAACACCTGGAGGACAAAGGGGTAATCCCTAGCAGCCAGCATGGATTTACCAAGAACAAATCATGCCAAACCAGTTTGAATCATGCCAAACCAGCTTGATTTCCTACATTGACAGGGCAACTGATTTGGTGGATGGGGAAAGGCAGTGGACATAATATACCAGGACTTCAGCAAGGCTTTTGACACAGTCATACATTACATTCTGATAAGTGAGCTGGAGAAATGCAGGCTTGACAGAAGTACCATTAAGTGGATACATATTTCATTAAACAACTGCAAACAAACTATTTATGGAATGATGCTGGATTAGAGGGAGGTCTCAAGTGGGGTTCCACAACTATCCGTTCTGGGTCCAATGTTGTTTAACACTTTATTAATTACCTGGATGTAGCAATACAGAACATACTGATCAAGTTTGGCAATGATACAAAGCTGGGTGGGTGCCAATACTTTGGAGGACAGAGCTAAAATTCAGAGAGATCTTGATAAATTGGAGAAATGGGCTATAGACAACAAAATGAAATTCAACTAAGACAAGTGTACAGTGCTCCACTTGGGGAAGAAAAACCAAATGCACAAATACAGAATGGGAGATAACTGGTTTGGCATCGGCACTGCTGAGTGGATCACAACTTCAACACAAGTCAACAATGCAATGCTGTTGCAAAAAAAATGCAATTTTAAATTGCATTAAGAGAGGCATAGCATGCAAGTCACTGGAGGTGATAGTACCGCTCTACTCGGTGCTGGTTAGGCCTCAGCTGGAGTACTGTGTCCAGTTTTGGTCACCAATGTATAGAAAGGATGTAGAGAAACTGGAAAGGATCCAGAGGCAAGCGACAAAGATGATCAAAGGGATGGAATGCAAGCCATATGAGCAAAGGCTGAAGGAAATGGGTACGTTTAGTTTGGAAAAGAGGAGTTTAAAGGGGGATATGATAGCAGTCTTCAGATATCTGAAAGGCTGCCATAAAAAGGATGGAGAAAAGTTATTCTCTTTTGCCACAGAAGGCAGGACAAGAGGCAAAGGGTTCAAACTGCAGGATAGCAGAGTTAGATTAAATCTCAGGAAAAACTTCCTAATGTAAGAACAGCAGGACAATGGAACACACTGCCTAAGGAGTCTTCTTTACTGGAGACTTTCAAAAAGAGGCTGGACAGCCATCTGTCTTGGATGGTTTAGATACAACAAATCCTGCATCTTGGCAGAGGGTTAAACTAGATGACCCTTGTGGTCCCTTCTAACCCTATGGTTCTATGATCCAGTGACTTCAGTTTTATGGGCCCTATGAGAAGTAACATATGCAGATCCATCCACCACTTATGCCCCAGCTGCCTTCTGCCTTTCCCTGATCTCCCTCAGGCTAAGACAAACCCACTCCTCCTCACCTCTTTGTATAGTACCATAACCTCTGGGAAGTCAGGAGGCAGAGCCAAAGTGCAATTTCCCAAATAAGGAGCAGAGCAGGACAGCTAAGGAATTCAGTCCACATTGGCCCACAGGTATCCAGAAGGAATCATAGATGGAGAATCGGAGATGCTTCTCTGACTGGTGGGTCACGTGTGAGCTGATGGCATTAGGAAGATCAGGACCCTATTCAGCTGCATAGTTTGCACAGACCTAAGATCACCAGTAACTCTAGCCAACAGAAATACATAGACATCTTCAATTATTTGAACAGAAAGCTCCAGTCATTAAGAACCTGGTCAGGATGTCTTTAGAATTAGGACCTTTGATAACTGTCTGAGTGTGCACAAACTGAGGCACATTTTGAAAACATGGTCATAACTGACATAACGTAATTGTCACAACACCCCGATGAGGCAGGTCTGTATTACTGACCCACAGTTTATAGGTGGGGAAGGTGATGCAGAGAAATTGAACACACTATTTTCCTGAGCTAAGTTGGCATAGCCCAGAACTACAAGACAAACCGCACAAACCTGGAAGGGAGCGGGACACATCAGAAAGTATTTTGTCAGTTACTTAGGAAGAAAAAATACACTAGTGCTAATGTTTCAGACTTGTCCTGCCAGCCTATTAAACCCAACATTTGATGCCACAATGCCCATGAACTCAACAATCTTTCTACTCAGTAATTATATAAGTTGTAAAATGTCATCTTTTTTCCCATAAAGGTTAGCCTAGGTGGACAAAGGTGAGTTACTTCTAATATTGGCAGCTGGGTTACACATGCTACGGGTGCACGCACACATGCACAAAAATCCTCATTATTAAATCACAGAGCAATTAAAAAATTAAAAATTTCATAAGACCCCACATAAAAGAAATACAAGTGTTTAATGATGGATTATAAAGTGAAAGTGAGAAAAAAGTAAAAGCTCAGCTGTCTCAGGGGCTTCCCTTGTAGCCTGTGATACTGAATTCTGTCTTCACCCTCTCACAAGCCGCAAGAGCTAATAAATTCCTGGCTCCCCTGCCTGGGAGCCAAGGCCGATTAATATCTGCCTACCTTGTTACCTAATTCATTATGGAATAGCAGTTAATTTGATTTGATATTATTTTAATAAAATTCTGTAATATATTAGATTGTTTCAGGCTATCAAAATAATTTTCCAATTATTACGGTTACTCAAGCAAGTCTTTTTTTCCCTTCATGAGCGGCAGTTGGTCTGACTCAGAATACATTAGCTCCTACAGCTTCATCCTGGCCAGAGGAATACGAAGTATATGCATGATTACACCAGAAATGTTATTGCCAGTAATGTGAGCCTGCGGATCAACGCAAAGAGTCCACAGATTGATGTGCAATTACAACCCCCATGACGTCATGACACAGGCGATTGCCCTTCTTCTACAACTGCACTAATGAACAAAAAAATCTTTTTCTTATATCCTGATTCTAGTGGGTCAGAGGTAGCAATATGCTGAGCTATAGTGGAATAGATATTGCATCGCACAGGGATCTCGCTGTTCTTATTTCTTCGGCCTGTAGTGGTTGGTATGACATAACACAACTGGGCCAGCCTCCAAGGAGTGAGGCTGCTGTCATCCACTCTCACAACTTTTGGCCCCCTCACACAGAAGCGACTTGAGTTTCTACTTTGCAAGCAGCTGACTGCTCTTTCTTCTGGATAAAAACAAATGCATGAGAGTCAGTGAAAAGGGGAAACAGGAGTGGAAGTTGATTTAAATAGAAAAAGGCAGCCTAGACAAAAGAGCAGGTGAAAACAGTGGAGTTCCATTTGCAGTTGTACCAGATGTCATAAAATGTCTGCCTTCATACATGAGAGCACCTTGGTCATAAGCTTCTGCGGTTAGGATAGTAGATGAGATAATCAGTTTCAAATGTCTCGGGTTTTTGTTGGGGATGGATGCCAGTCACCCTCAGCTGTACATATCCAGTCACGTACATAAAGAACTTCATTGGTTTAGCTATTTTAAAACATGTTCATATACAAATAGAAAACAGGAATATAAAACCACATAGCCCAAAAGCCTGCTCCTGCTCCCATTGAATACGAGTTTTCCCATCACCTTCAATGAGAGCAGAATGGGATCCTCATTTATCATTTAAGATGTTCACAATATAAACTTAATTTATAAGCTTCAAGTTCAACAGCTGAATTTCATGTTTGCACAGTGCCTGTCCCAAAGGGGTCCTGATCCCAACCTGGGTCTCTGGGTGCTATCCTAATATAAGCTTTGTTACCAATAATATTAATAAATACCAAACTATGATTTAAAGCATCCTTAATTGTGTGTGATAATAAAAGAGGTTGTATGGTAATAGCTTGAATGCCTACGGACATAGGAACTGGTGGGGCCACATGCTGTATCTTAGATGAACACTTAGTGTATATCTCGACACCATCACCTCTCTATTGAACAGTAATCTCTGACCCTGCTGTGGCCCATCCTATGACAATGTTAAAGTTCACCGAGGATCGCTGGGCTGTTTCCAGTCTTTCCTTGCATAGATTAAAAAGAGAACTGCCAGTACCTGATTTTCAGGCTGCTAATCGTTTTCTTAAATGATCGTTTTCTGCCTTATACAGTGCATCGCAGTCCCTTTTTCATATTCTGCCTCCAACATGGTTATTCCTATTCCATTCAGTTATCTTAAAAGAGTGGTGGTTGACCCATGGGATGTATGTCAAATATGATTTACAACCCTTTTCATGCTTCAGCAGAACTCAGTGGAAACATAAATGGATCAGAACATATCCTACATACGTGGAGAAATACAGCTTCTTTTTGTTTTAGTATTTGTAAATTGCCTTATTATTTCCATTGCTTAGCTATCATTAGGTGCATGAAATAGCACTGCTAATAGCAGGGGTGCTACAACTACACTTATTGTACAAAGAGTTTATTATTACAAGTAAATTGTATGCAACCTGCCAAGTGAAAGCACTATCATCCCAAACCCAGGGGTTAGTGTAATTTTTTCCTCCGTGCATCAATGTTTTTTAACTTAAATTCCCATTCTAGTGGGTTTAAAGTGTTGAGACAAAAAGGCTATTGTCTATCAGAAGGATATTAGTGAAAGATGACAAAAAGGAAAAAATGTGTGCCTAATATAAGATAACTTGCTGCTTTAATCCTCCAAGATAAGAATATTTTTACGTTTTCATTTTAAAAATCAATGCATCTTTTCTCCAACTTATATTTTTGCAAGTACTTACTAGATAAAAATATAACAAAATTGTTGGCTTGTCACAGAATTCACATACACAAAAGGCTGCCTGAAAGCATTTGCTGTTTTAAATATACAGATTTCCAAAAGGAATCTTCAAATACAATATTTGACAGCTAAATGCTGTGGCTTACAATCTATCTATCTATAGCCTATTGTCAGTTCTGGGATATTTATCTCTTTTTACATTAATAATGAAATTAAAAGAATTTTTAAAGGTAACTATCACATTTAAAAAAAAAAGAAAACAGCCAAAGTTTTACAAAGAATTCTACATTATATCATGAAAAGATCCCAGTGTCATTAATGATAACTGAAGTTCTTCAGACACTCAGTATTGGTGATACTGAAGTGAATTAACCAGAAGACCTCAAGCTTCTTGATCTTAGGTCTCAATCCTGAAACTCACACAAGTTGTCAATGGATCTCAGCACATAAGTAGGGTCTGAATAGTGGGGCCTTTACTATATAAAAGCAAGAAACAGGGTTGGTTCTTATGATTCTTGCATAGAAACTGGTAGGTTTAAATTCTTTTCAACATCACTACTGCATAATCAGCTAAAATTATTGTAGATCCTAGAAATTGCTACAAGATGGTTATAAAGTCTTTGTGTGGACAACTTTTCCATTTGGTGGTAAAACTGGAAGGCCTTATCACTCTTTTATAACTTTCCATATAATTTTTATGAACACAAACATAAAGCATCAAAGACTGCAGGCTGAAAACTTCTCTGTGATCCAAACCAAGTGGCAAAATTAAGTCCTGAAAAAGTTAAGATTCACATCTGGTTTATGGTCTACTTAGACGACTTGGCCTGAGAACATAGCACAGGAGTAGACTGATGCAGAATAAGGCTCAAATTTAATAATCAAGCTTGGTTACTGAATACAGCTATAAAGATGGATGAAATGAAAAGTTTGTATTACATGTCTCCACTCATCACATAACAAAAGAAAAGAAAAGAAAAGAAAAGAAAAGAAAAGAAAAGAAAAGAAAAGAAAAGAATGGTATGTTTTAAATTGAAAGGAATGGACCATGCTGAAGAGACATGAGATATAAACAATACAGAATAAGACATCATTGTAAACAAGGCCATATCAAACACGTTGGAGTGATTTATCAGATAATGGGAGAGAAGAAACTTAGGCCCAAATCCCGCAAACACTTACACGTTTCACTTTGCATACATAAAAAGTTGAAGGTTGCAGAATCTGGCACTTCGACTTTACTACTTTTATGCCAATGGACAGCACTGCCAGAATAGTTACCATCTGTTCCCCATCCTATTTCCTCTTCCCTCTCCCTTTACTCTACCCTTTCCTTCCATGTTCGCCAATCTTCTTTTTTGCCAGGAGAACCACTATGGAACCTATGTATTCTTCTAGACCTGCTCTGATGATGGTCTCCCACAGTATTCTTGTCAGCAAGTTAAAGAAGTATGGGCTGGATGAATGTACTATAAGGTGGGTAGAAAGTTGGCTAGATTGTCAGGCTCAACGGGTAGTGATCAATGGCTCCATGTCTAGTTGGCAGCCGGTGTCAAGTGGAGTGCCCCAGGGGTCGGTCCTGGGGCCGGTTTTGTTCAATATCTTCATAAATGATCTGGAGGATGGTGTGGATTGCACTCTCAGCAAATTTGCAGATGATACTAAACTAGGAGGAGTGGTAGATACGTTGGAGGGCAGAGATAGGATACAGAGGGGCCAAGACAAATTGGAGGATTGGGCCAAAAGAAACCTGATGAGGTTCAATAAGGATAAGTGCAGGGTCCTGCACTTAGGACGGAAGAACCCAATGCACAGCTACAGACTAGGGTCCGAATGGCTAGGCAGCAGTTCTGCGGAAAAGGACCTAGGGGTTACAGTGGACGAGAAGCTGGATATGAGTCAGCAGTGTGCCCTTGTTGCCAAGAAGGCCAATGGCATTTTGGGATGTATAAGTAGGGGCATAGCGAGCAGATCGAGGGACGTGATCATTCCCCTCTATTCGACATTGGTGAGGCCTCATCTGGAGTACTGTGTCCAGTTTTGGGCCCCACACTACAAGAAGGATGTGGATAAATTGGAGAGAGTCCAGCGAAGGGCAAGAAAAATGATTAGGGGTCTGGAACACATGACTTATGAGGAGAGGCTGAGGGAACTGGGATTGTTTAGTCTGCAGAAGAGAAGAGTGAGGGGGGATTTGATAGCTGCTTTCAACTACCTGAGAGGTGGTTCCAAAGAGGATGGTTCTAGACTATTCTCAGTGGTAGAAGATGACAGGACAAGGAGTAATGGTCTCAAGTTGCAGTGGGGGAGGTTTAGGTTGGATATTAGGAAAAACTTTTTCACTAGGAGGGTGGTGAAACACTGGAATGCGTTACCTAGGGAGGTGGTAGAATCTCCTTCCTTAGAAGTTTTTAAGGTCAGGCTTGACAAAGCCCTGGCTGGGATGATTTAATTGGGGATTGGTCCTGCTTTGAGCAGGGGGTTGGACTAGATGACCTCCTGAGGTCCCTTCCAACCCTGATATTCTATGATTCTATGATTGCATGTCCCATGACAGAGTCTGTTTCGGATCAGGTACATTAGAAAAGGCCTCTAATGGAAAATTTACATACTGTGCTATTACAAAGCCCTTGAAAGGCTCTCACTAGTCTAGCTTCCTTTACAGCAGCTGGGAAATGGGCTTGACAGAAAGGAAAATCCAGGAAGTGACAGAGAGAAAGGTTCTCATATTAAACTGATGGCAGCCCAGACAGCAAGGACTTCACTCTAGATCTAAAATGCTTTCATTCCATCACTAGACTTTCTGGATTACTTCTTAGACATCTAACTAGATAATCTTCACCCTGGCCACAGTATGCTATTTTAGGTATTTGCAGGGGCCCCATTATCATGTCTGAGTGTCTCACCATCTTTAATGAATTTATCACTATGCCGCTGTGAATAAGGAAGTGTTATTAATCACATTTTACAGATGGGGAACTGAAGCACAGAGAGGCTATATGATTGGCCAAGGACACACAAGGACTCTATGATGGAGCAGGGACTTTAATCTAGACTTCCCAAGTCTTATGCTACTGCCCTAACTTCTGGGCCATGATTCCTCTACAGATAGAGAAGTCAGTGACTATCAGGCAGAATCAGATGATGTACCCTGTTTATCAGTGTACCTTCATGTTTCTGATGGATTGCACTCTAATTGCTATTATACTTGGAGAAATAAATACATACAATGGGTAATACTACTAAGAAACAACAGTCTTTGACATGTGCAGTGACTTTTGGGCATATTTTAGGCACTGTATTAATTGTTACAAATTGTTTTGGTTAAATACATATCACATTATGTCTCTGGCATGTCAATAAAAATATAGTATTTCACTTCAGTAAAATATATTTTATATATTTTTTTCTGGGTATTTTTTAAGGAAACTAACAGCATGAACAAAATTCAGGAGGTCAACAGTAAAGTATCTTGCAGAATAGAAACATACATCTGCACTTCCTGTATAACGACAGATATAATCAGCATCCGGATAAATAAAAAAAGGTCAACTAAAGGGCAGATCTGAACTCATCAGCATGGAGGAAAGAGCAGTAGATATGTTAGTCAATGCATTAATGACAACACATTTCTTAAAAATGGAAGTGTTCTGTGGCTTTACAGTCCTCAGATTATTCCATTTGGAAACAGAATGTCTAGTCTTCCACTGAAAAAGTGAGGAAACTTGTCCATGGAAAGAAAGGGGCCTTATTCTTCTTCCTCTTTCACTGGAGTAACTACTGGAGTTATGAAACTAGGGTGAGAGCAGAATTAAATTCAAAGCTTTCAAACAAGGTTTTCTCCCAAGTTAACATTTGGATCCTTAGCAGCTGAAGGCAGATTTTTATAACTAAAAATATATAACTACTTCAGTCTGAGATAATCTCATGTTTTCTAATATGTACATGATTGGGGTGGTCCAATACTTGGCGGATAGACCTTCAGAGAAACCCGCCAGTGCTACCAGCAGCAGTGATGGCTTATTCAGAGATGAAGGATGGTTCATTGGTTTGGACACTACCCTAGAACTTGGGAGACCAGCATTCAAGTCTATATTCCACCTCAGAATTCATAGTTGACCTTAGCCAAATGATTTAGACCCAGATTTTCAAAGGTATGTAGCTGTGCTCAGTGTCACAACAGCTAACTGATTTAGGAACCTAACTCTCATTTTCCAAAGGGATTTAGGCACCTAGTCTAAATCCTATTGACAGAAGGAAGTATTTCTTCACACCATGCACACTCAACCTGTGGAACTCATTGCCAGGTGATGTTGTGAAGGCCAAAAGTATAACTGGGTTCAAAAAAGAATTAGTCATTGATGGACCCTATCCTCCATGAATTGATCTATTAGCCAAGATGGTCAGGAACACAACCTTATTCTCTGGGCATACCTAACCTCTGACTGCTAGAAGCTTGAACTGGATGACATGGGATGGATCACTCGATAATTTCCCTGTTCTGTTCATTCCCTCTGGCCACTGGCCACTGTCAGAAGACAGGATACTGGGCTAGATGGACCGTTGGTCTGACCCAGTATCACCATTCGTGTGTTCTTCTTAGCAATTGTTGTGTAGTGTTGTTGTGCATTGTTAAAAAGTTGCCATGTTTCACCCCAAAAATGGATGGGCAAAGTGATTCTTTAGTAATTAAAACACTTTGCAGTCCATTAGGGTGAAAGTTACTACAGCATATACACGTGAAATAAGGCATGCACTGAAAGGTTTTGTTTCTCAGGAGCAGAAACTACAGTTAATCAGACCAAGTTTACTTGGAATTGAGCCTTAGTTTGATCAGAAAGGTTATGAACTTTAACAAGCTCTTTCACCATCTTAGCAAAATCCATCTGCACAGCAAAACCTGAAACCAGGAGATACTAACGTAGTTGCTGGTTTCACTGTGTACCTTTCTCACAGTTCTGCCTCAGTGGACAACTTTATGACCTCAAAGATATACTAATTACTTGCACCAAATGTAATACCGCACCTCAAATACTAAACCCAACGAGTGTGCAGAAGTTCCCACATTGAAACTTCCCACTGGGTAAATTAACCTAGCAGGGTGTAAAGAACAGTGTAGCAGAGTGTAAGAGGGAGCCCATTGGAGACCTGGGCCCATCAAATGGGTGGAAGATAGAGCAGCACTGGGGAGGCTCACAGTGAATTGGATGATTATTACTGAACCTTTCTCAAAGCCTTTATAAATCTCTAGTGATTCCTCTTTCTTGAAGCTTCTTAACTTACAATGATCTGTTACTTAATGCACTGGCCTGGTAGTGAGGAAGTTTGCATTGCTACAGGCTGGATATGTGATGTCACTTAAAGTATCTGTGCACTACTTTCTCCATCTTTAAAATGAGAATAAAACCACACATGCACCTTGCCACCAGCCCTTGGGAGGCTGAATTCATCAGTGTTTGCAAAGCACTTTGAGATCCTTAAAGAGATTAGATGATAAATTACAGAGTGTTATTGTAGAGACTGCAGAGACTCAAGGCATGTGGTTGGGGCAAATACAAAGCACTCCATTTCCTGTTTACACAGTCCTTTACCTCCCTTGAATATGCCCCTTAGCGGCCACCCTGAATAATGGCTCTAAATATTCACAACTAACACCACAGTTGTTATAACAGGATAATGTTACAATACATGAAATATTTTTCAGTGTTCCCTATTTTAAAACTAACAATGGATCATACCTTTGGAAAAGAAGAGCATGGGGAACTGTATGTTTTGAGGGCAGGTCATAGGATTCATGTAGTCTTTATCTGCTAGGATTCTGAAATGAAACCAGCCTAGATTGCTAGGCAGTGTGACGAAAAGTGTCAATAGATCAATTCCAAAAAAAGTGACAGCAATGTGAATTCCAGCAGATACATCAAGAAGTGAATGAGCATGAAATAATTAATATGTAGAGGGAAAGTACTGATGGACCTCATATTTAAATCCTCCATCCAATGTGAAGCTGCATAAAGAAGGTTAATGAGATGCTGGCTAGACTGAAAAGAGTAGTATATAACATAAAACCAAGGATATTTTTGCATCCTGCTATTAAGCATTGATTGGACCACATTTAGCACTATAATGCCTGATCCTGATCTCAGTTACACCAGTGTAAATCTAGAGTATACCCACTGATATCAAATCAAAGTCAGAGTCACTGGCGTAAATTCTGATTTACAGTGATGTGACTGAGATTAGAATTTGGTCCATATTGTCCATTTAAGGGCACTTTATATAAAGGAAGATAGAAATTCAAGACAGTACAATGTAGTGCAACTAAGTTGATAAATAGAATAGAAGAGTTTGAGGAAAGAGTGACAAAATTGGGATTATTTAGTCTTGGAAGAATAATAAAGATGCTTAAGAGGTGACATGACTGAAGTATTTAAACTAGTTAATGGTTATTATAAAATTAAATTTAATGCTCTATTTGAGTGTGTCGAAAAGACCAGAACTAGGGGATTTACGTTTAAGTAAAAGGGATATATGTAAGAAGAGTTTAAGAAAGTATTTTTTTACAGGGAAACTGTCAAATATATGGAATGGACTTCAAATTCAGATATGGAAACAAGCAACATTCATATATTTAAGTTAATACAGTATGATTATTTGAAACCTAATACATTTATGTGATATCAGTCAGCTTTGCATTCAGGAGTAACAAACCACCCTTCATGAAGAGCTAATTTTTCACTGATTATTTCCACCCACATAGCAAGATCAAATCTGAGGGCCAGATCTTAAATTGGCATAGCTCCACCAAGCTACATCAGTTACACCAGCTGAGGATCTGGCCCTTCGCCATGCTCTCATTCAACAAGACCGACTAACTCTTATACCTCGAGAGGTCAGTTCTGAGACACATTTTCAGGGGAAGCTTACACTACTGTTGTCAGGGCTGAATCTGTTTTATGAGTAATTAAAGGATTTCAGTCTCCAGTGCAGTCAATCTGGAACCTTTTACAAGCACAAATTCACATTAGCAGAGGAGGGGAAAAACACAATAAAAGAGAAAAAATAATAATTTCATGAAAAAAACAAAAATAAGGCTGTATTAACAATCTATCATTGTTCTTATCTCACTGAGTCACTAATGGAAAAGATAAAGTTATTCCTATTCTATTCTATATAGGTTTTTATGCCATGCCCATCACCAGAGTTTCAGAGCATCTTCCAGTAGTGCATTAAGCAATGTGACTACATATATCATGTGTTGTTTGTTCTCTTATCCTCTCCCCAGAGGGAAAATCAGGTATCGTGGAGTGTCTTGTTTTGGTAGGGTTTTTATTGCAGATGGCAAGGTCCAAGAAATCGGCCTTGCATTTGGAGCAGAAAGTGATGAGGTTTATGACGGTACTTCATTCCTGGAGGAGTTCATTTCACAGTCTCAGACCACCCCCAGAGAAGATTCTGTCTCCTGTACAGACAAGCTTTACTCTTACTGTTGAGAGATCCATTCCCATGCAACATGAGAGAGAGATCAATTTGGAAAATATCTGAAAGGAAAATGCCACAGAATTTTCCTTCGATAGTCCCACATGCAGGTTTTGTCCCTGGGAAGTAGCTAAACCCTTCTATCCCTCCGAACCTTGTGAGGCTTAAAAACAGGATTAGGGTAAGAGAAAATCTGAAGTTGCTTAAATGGGTAGCAATAGTAGAATGTGTGTTAATATGTTAACTTTTTCACATCCGATTTTATTACAAAACCCAGGTGAAGTATCATGTCAGTGATCCATAAAAATCCCAGAATCACCTTCTAACCTCAGAGTTCACACCATGGCAGTGAGTGTGATATCAAAACTTACACACATAGAGACATCTGTGCTGGAAATATCTTATCAACAGCAGCATGTGGGTGCCTCTTTTGTGAAACTGTTCCTCAAATTATAGCTTTTGGGGATGGTGAGTAGTAGCAGGCCAGGCATAATTTTAAAACAAGATCATGGATGGGATTTTGAGATGATCATGCAACAAAAGTGCAACACACAGAAGTGTGGGCAAAGAAATAAGCCAAGACTTTCAAAAATAACTAGTGACTTTGCATATCTCTGTTTCTGAATGCTCAGCCTAAGACACCTTAAAGGGGCCTGATTTTCAGAGAGAAGTTGCCCAGCATTTTCTGAGAATCAGGCCCTTGTAGGGTGTCTGAATTTTGGACCCCCAAAACTGAACCACAGCAAATCACTATTCACTTTCGAAAATCTTTGTCTGCGTCTTTATTTCCTAGCTCTAATCACATGATGTGTCAGGGTTATAACACTTCATACCCTTGCCAAATGACACAATCAGGTTCCACTAACTCCACTGGCTATTGATACAAACCACTCTTGGTGGCACTAGTCCATGCATGCATTGGGCTATATGGAATAATAGGGGCTCCTGAGAGCCATGCTTGCCAAAACACCAGTGCCTACTGCATGGTGGAACGACTCAATGTTATATGTTGGAGCAAAGCTCTTTTGGAAATGGTTTCTTTCATTCACTTGAACAATTTGAATGTATACTGTCTGAGTACATTGGGAGTCCTTCTACTGATCAATATGTAGACTCAGTGGATGACATTCTAGTTTAATTGAAGTCAATGGGAGTTTTACTGTTTACTTCAGGGGGCTTCACTCAAGAACCGTCATAATTCTCTACAAATGACTACATTGATTTGGGTTTCTCAGTCTTTTAGTTTTCTCTTTGGTATTCATCTTAACCCCATCATTATGGTATCTGAAAGCCTCACAATCTCTAATGCATTCAGCCTTATAACACCTCTGTGAGATAGGAATCACAGAAAGACTTTCCCAGGGTCATACCAGAAGTCTGTGGCAGAGCATAGACTTGAACCGAGGTCTCCCATGGCCCAGGATAGTGTCCTAACAAGTGGACTATTCTTTCCAATGTTTAGAGCTGGTTAGGAAACGGAATCTCTGTCCCGTGAAAAATGTCAAGATTTTGGAAGAATAATAAGTCAGACCCCAACTGAAATGAAAAGACAAAATTTTGAATTTTTGACAAAAAGGAATTCAATTTTGAAACATTTCATTATGGTAAATTCAAAACATTTAATTTCAATTTCAACCTTTTTTATATTTTAAAACCATTGTGGATACGAAATAAAGTAAATTTTCAAACAAAATGAAAAAATGCAACTTGCCATTTTGAAAATGTGGAAACATGACATTGACATTTTTCAGACTTTTTTTTATTTTTTTCACAAACATCTCGTGTTGAAATCGATACGATTTCACACACACACAAAATTTGGTTTCTTCAAAATGACATTTTCCAACAAAAAACTTTTAAAAAATTGACTAGCTCTAGTTACTATGACAGATATGGCTGTTTCCCTCTCATAGTTCCTTTATTTGCCATCTCCTAAGAGATGAAACAGAGCTAGTCTCTGCCTATGTCAAAGTATTTACCTTTGTGTGTTGTTCTGTCTTTATTGACATGACAACAAATATGTTTCCTTGAGCCCATCTCTACCCCTGCACACCCATGTGAAAGCCAGGCACAATCGATCTCTTTATGGGTTACCACATTCTTCTCTGCATAGGTGATAAATGGGAGCCAAGTAGGAATTTCTGGTTATAGATGTGTCTTCTGATGATAGCCAGTTTTCCATATTCAGGTTAAGTATATAAGCATTTTAGCACTATATCCATATGCATCTCACTTCCTATTATGCCATCCCAAATATTGTACTAAGCCTGCTTTACTCCCCAATGATTACACATAATGGGCAATGTCTGGATGGAACTATGCTGCAGGGCTGTGAGCAAATGAGCAATCTTGAACTTACAGTGTGGGACAGCCCTACAGTTAGCAGAATCCACTTGCATTCATAGAATATCAGGGTTGGAAGGGACCTCAGGAGGTCATCTAGTCCAACCCCCTGCTCAAAGCAGGACCAATCCCCAATTTTTGCCCCAGATCCCTAAATGGCCCTCTCAAGGATTAAGCTCACAACGCTGGGTTTAGCAGGCCAATGCTCAAACCACTGAGCTATCCCTCCCCCTATAAAAATACTTCCATTTGTTTGCATTTATAGCTTAAGAAGCCATTCTCAACTGGAAGTATTTCCCCATGTCATAGAATATCAGGGTTGGAAGGGACCTCAGGAGATCATCTAGTCCAACCCCCTGCTCAAAGCAGGACCAATCCCCAATTTTTGCCCCAGATCCCTAAATAGCCCTCTCAAGGACTGAGCTCACAAGCGTGGGTTTAGCAGGCCAATGCTCAAACCACTGAGCTATCCCTCCCTCTACTATTATTTCAGGCAGTGAGAGTATTAAGTGTCACAGGGCGGTCATTCGATGGAAATATCAGAAACTTAGTCATATTAAAATTTTGTTACCAAATGCTTCTATGTCACCTTAGTCCATCTTTGCCTCTTCTGTGCATGAATCTAGAGAAACTTTGGCTCAAACTGGTATGCTAAATAACAATTTTATTTTTGGCATTGTAAGCCAATGCCACCTCTGGGCATGAGAGCCAGTGGCACAGAAGGATATTGGGGTTTTTAGCTCGACACAAGAAAGGGGACTGAAAGCATTTTGGTAAAGGAAACAAAAAAGGAGCTGGATAGTTTAAAGGAAACACACATAATGGATATGTACATGTTAAGAACATTTACGTGAAAAGCTGTGTCATGCCATCTTTCTGAACTTCAACAAATGATCTGAAATTAGAGGGTGAATATTTAATGTAAATAATGTACGGAAAACAGAAAACCATAATCCCAAAATATCAAACCATATACCAAATCTCTTCTCCTTGAATTTCAAAGGGGCAACTTCTGCCCCTATAGCAGCTTGATCTTGAGCTTACAAAATGTGCTTTAGATTTTGGGTGGGGGAAGGAGCAATATTTTGTGGATGAATTTAACACCAGCACTCATATGTTGTGTAACAAAACTAATTAAATTAGGGTGTGGACTTTTCATCATCTCAAACTAAGCCCTGGCCTGCACTACCAACTAATGTTGGTATAACTACGTTGGAAAATCTGTACCCCTGAGCAACACAGTTATACTGACCAAGTTCCCAGTGTAGTCAGCCCTGTGTTGACGGAAAGTCTTCTCCCATTGACATAACTAACACCTCTTGGGGAGGTGGAGTACTTAAACGAACAGAAGCTGTGCAGTGGCAGTGTAGCTGCAGTGCCGTAAGTGTAGATAAGCCATCTGTGCTGCAATTTTGGTCACGCCTGCTAATGAAGGGCCTGAAAGAAGTAGAAAAAGTTCAGAGAAAAACCTTTGGAAGATGCAGTGTTATCTACTGGATAGAATACTGGACTGGAGCTCAGGGGATCTGGGTCCTATTCCTGCCTCTGTCACTGACTTATATGAGTCACTTCACCTCTGGTTTCTCTCTCATCCCTTGTCTATTTAGCTTACAAGCACTTAGGAGAAAGGAGCCGTCTCTTCCTATGTGCTTGTACAGCTCCTAGCACATTGAGACCTCAATATGCTACTATAATAAAATAGTTAGTGACGTCTTGGGATGATAGCAGTGTGGGTGTGTGCATGTCTGTGGTAGGGAGGGAAATGTTCCATATGAAGAGATTTAAAAGACGAGGACTATTTAATTTAGGAGGGAGAAAAATAAGAAGATATGTTATAGAGATATATGAAATGGGCTAGAGAAGACTATATGGGCACTGTCCCTTAACCTGTCCCATGACATAACAACATTTCATGAGATTAAAAGGTAAGAAATTCAGAAGGCATGAATGCAAATACTTCTCTACAAACATAATCAGCCTGTTGAACACACAGCTGTAGACTGTTACAAGGCAAATAGTTTAATAAGGTTTGTAAAAAGAATTAGAAATATATTGGTCAGTTCTTATGTTCCTATCTATAGCTGTTGTAATTTTGCAATGGTAATGGCAGCATTACATCATATCACCTATATCAAAAGGGTTTATAAATAAAGGGACAACCCATTAAATACCTTGGTAACAAAGCAGGGCCTGATTTCACAGTATTGCAGTGGAAACAGGTGAAAGAAAAGATGGTTTTGTAGCTAAGGAAATGGACAAGGCCAAGGACACAGGAGGTCTGAGATCAATTCCCAAGTCTACCATAGACACCCTGTGTGACACTGAACAATATTTCATTGCTGTATGCAGTGTTGTTGTAGCCATGTTGGTCCCACCATGTCTCTCTGACATTTAGCAAGTGATTTAGTCTCTGTGTCTCACTTTCCCATCTGTAAAATGGAGATAATAATACATCCTCTCCCCCATGCTCTGTCTGTCTTGACTAGTTAGACCATAAAGGTGAAATTCTGGCCCCGCTGAATTCAATGGGAGTTTTGTCATTAATTTCAATTAAGCCAGGATTTCACCCTGAGCTCTTTGGGGCAGGAACTATCCCTTACTATGTTTATGTCCAGCATCTAGTACAATGGAATGCTGAACTCAGTTGGAGCTGCCACGTGCTACTGTACTGCAAATAATAAAGGTTAGTGTACATGGGTATTTTTTTTACCCATTGTATAAAAGTCCCCGCAAACTCAAAGGACTTCAGAATATTACATTAAAAATCGCTTTTTATTTTTTGCAAGATCTCCAGCATTTTCTCTGTGCAGACTAAGGGCTAGCAGCTCTTCATCGTATTTACAGGAAAAAATGCACAGTGCTAACTAATTGCCACATGCTGTGGGAGGAACTTCTGTTTTTAATAAAACCAATCTGGTCTAGATCAATGATAAGGGGACATAATTTCTTCAACTGGGAAGCCAGAACTTTGAAAAGAATCATACAGTCAACACTAATCTGAGATCAGGGTCTGCAAGGGAAGCAGAAATCAGTGGGTTTGCCCTTTACATGAATAAAGGGTATTGTTCCCATCAGGGGGAAATGGTAGCATAGCGCTTCCACCAAGGGAAGGGGTAAGGTTTTGCTGTAGAGAACATGATGCTGCTGGAGGGTGAAATGTCAATGGACTGGACTTCTTCCTGCCCTCTTCTACCATTTCTGCCCCCTCGTTCTGATGTGGATCCCTTTTGGGGGGTGTATAGATATTGGCTTCCCTCAACCCCCATAGACTACACTCTACATCTACTGGGTCCTGGCAATTCTTTATATCTTCTCTATCCAAATGATTCCCTGTGGCACCTCTCCTGCAATTCGGTCTATGTGGGTGGCCTCATTGTGTGTGCAGAGGCCCATTCAATGGGGCTTTGCTTGGGTGCAGCAGTTCACCCCAGGAAAAAGCTGCAGGATCAGGGCATTGGTTTTCTTTCCATCTGCTACATACCTATATTTCTCCGGGATCTTCTGTCTATTTCCTTATGTACTGTTGCTGCAGAGACAGCCTCCATATTCTCCACTTTAAGTTCCTCCCAGCTACACAATCAATCTAATTTTACTGTTCATTGTTTCTGTATTAATGCATTAGTACATAACAAATTGTTAAACAGAGGGAAAACAGAGTTGTCTTTGGACAGTTCGGATCCCAAATGGAAACTGCAGGGAGGAGAAGAAAAAGACAGCAGGTGTCTGAACAAACCAATTGTCATATCTGGACTGAAGGACAGTATTCAAATGCTAGACTAGAGCTCAGTTCATTTTAAGCAGCTGTCCAGTTGGATAGCTACAATAAACAGGGTGGCTTGTAACAAGAATATTTTTAGCTTGAAGCATTTCCAAATATTTAGGGTGAACTGAAAAAAACCAAATAGACCATCATCAGTACTGTTAACAACAATAATATCTGAGACTTATATTGTGCTTTTGTTCCGTAGATCTCAAAGCACTTCATAAAGGTGGAGATGGGTTATTATTCTTATTTTACAAATGAGGAAACTGAAGAACAGAGACGTGACATGGTTTACCCAAACTCACATCACAAATCTGTAACAGAATCAAGAACAGGGCCCAAGTCTCCTGACTCCAGACTGATGCTCATTCCACTAGATCAGAATTGCACCTCAAGAAAGAAAGAAACTGAAACAAGACACTGTATAAGCTTAGACTTAAAAAATCAGAGTTAGTTTAATTTTGAAACAAAAAACAAAAATAAAAATCAGAAAATCAGTTTCTCTTGTATTTACCAACCAAGACCTACATTCACAGTTCTGTGCTTCCTCTGAGAAAGTCAAGCACCACACAAGTTCTTTCTTCTACTCCCTACTACAATTTAGATGTTAGTTGAGATACCAGCTCTTGCAGAGGGAACAGATCTTTGAACTAAGGTCTTGGCATATACACACAAAAAAGTGGGGGGACGGGACTGATTTTCAGATATTTAGTTTTAATTATAAAATCATCTGCAGTTTTAATCTGTGTAACCTGCACCAAGGGCCACCTCCAACAGACAGTCCCTCTCTCCAACTGTAAAATATCCCAGGGATTCCAGGACAATTTTATTCAACATTTAAAAAGAGATATGCTTTGGCTAAAGCACCTGACCTTAGCTGGTCTCTTGAGTGGTCACCTAGGACAGATTTCATGATATACATTCTGTTATAGAGCTGAGATTTCAGAAGTTCACTCATTTAGTTACAAAACCTCTCAATTCACCCTTCAACCAGTGCTTAATTTGTGCCAGGGCTTGCCAGGGCTGAGCCCCAGCATCTCTAGGCTTGGCAGTTCATAGCCCCAGCACCTCTGGGCTTGCTGCGTCAGTTATGATTGTAAAAAAATTGCTTGAGCCCTAGCACATAATGGCTTGAGCCCTTTCATTATAAATTAAGAACTGCCTTCAATTTCTAAGCAAGATACTTCATCGCTGAATGGGCGTGTGCTTTTGAGATCACTGGGAATTTTGGAGGCTCAAGGTCAAATTTTCAAAGGCGAGCACAGTGACTGTGCTTGAAAAAGGGCATGCACCTCCAAGACAGTCATTTCTGAACACAAATGGGAAGCTGCATGTGCATGTACCCAGACGCGCTCACATAGAGTGCATGCTGCAAGGGTCTCTCTCACCATACATATTTATACATATATAAAATCACACATAATATACACCTGTTTTTATTTGAGATAAAAAATATGTGCATATGAATTTACAGCCAAAAGCAAACGTTTTTGCTTTCATTTTCTTTAACGTTTATGGCCAGTTTCTCACAGCTAGTACTAACTCTAGATGCTGTGAAAACTTCCTTAGTTTCTGTGCTTTTATAGGGTTCCAACAGGGGGTTGTCTAAAAGAACACCAGATTTTTCCATTTTTGCTACAGATGAAACCACCAGGAGGAGGAATGTGTCCACGGTGTTGGAAAAACAGACAGACAAGACATATAGCCAACCATCAAAGTTACTTTTTGGCAAAGAGTTTAGTGAACAATCAACCATTGTCATCGCAAAAACAATGCAGGTTCCCCTATGAAATGGTTTCAGAGTGTTTCCTCTTTAACATTTCCTCTTCAAAAAGGTCAAGTAAAATAGCATCTATCAAGAGGAGCATTTAGAAACAACCAGCCTGCTCTTGCCAGCCACCAGCCACTCATGGAAATGATACTGGTGTATCTTGGGGAAAGATAACAGATCGTCTGTCTGTAGAGGAGTTTGACTGACTAAGAGAAGAAAACACTGACTGAAATTCACAATCCATTCCCTTAAACTAGATCTCTAAGAGCCCCCCGAAGTCAGTAAAGATAATGGATTTCTATTTCAATGGGCTTTGGATCAGGCCCCTCAATGAAGAGTAGTGAAAAGATACACAAGTCAGTGAACCAATAGGAGAAATCTTTTGAAACCATACAAGATCTTCCTACTTTTGGAGCATATTTCTGGAATCAACAGTTATTATAATCAATAGATATTTTGTCTAAAAGAGATGCTATGGTTCAAACAGAAGTTATAGGCTTGATGCAGAAATTACTGGATTAGATTTTATGGCCTGAGTTATGCAAAGGATGAATTAAATGATCCCTTTTGGCTTTATATTAACTAATCTATGAATAAGAACACCCCCTGAAAATGAACAAAACGTTGTTCTTTCATCCATTTATCAGTGAAGTACATTAAAAAAATCAAAATATCTTCTATGTTACAAGTTCCTCATTCAAATTTGTAATCTTCCCCCACAGCTCTATATTGAACATCTGTCTAGTTTTCTGACTTGGGAAACACACAAAAATATTTTAATGCATTCTTTGAAGGAGAAGCCTTCGAAGAATCTCCATTCAAAAGATCAGTTAGTTCAGGGTGTTACTGTGTGAGGGTATGCAGTGAGCGTCTGATAGTGAAAAGCAGCTGAGTGGTGATAATGTATATGACAAAATGGAAGGGACTACCAAAATCTGGATTCTTACAGCAGAGAAGTTTAATATGCAGGTCAACAAGGAGAGGAGGAAGAATTGGACATCTTGAAGGGCAAATCATGCTACAATTCTATGCAAACCACTGAGCACAAATGACAAGTACACCCAGAGACAACACTCATGTGCACAATAAGTTGTATAATCCCAGACTCTGTAAGAAACATGTAAACATCTGAGCATTGCATTTGCATGCATTCTAAAAATGATAGAGGACTTTTTTCCTACAAGCTGTTATTTAATTTATTCACAAGGTCGATTTGGAAACAGTGTTCAAATGTTTTGGAAATACGTCAAGAACATCGTTTTATTTCATGGTATTGTAGTAGCATCTCATTATATTAGTCTAATATGAATGCAATACAATGAAAAAGCTATTGTGATGGCATTGTACTAGGCTAAATAGATAGAATGTTATTACAGTACTGTAAAAAGAAAGATTTATAGGTTAGCATTTGCATTGATGAGTAAGAACAGCACATGCAGCCACATATTTGGCTATTTGGACTCCCAAGGAAACTAAGCCTTTTGTTATATTCAGAGTAATCAGGCATTTGATAGTGAACAACCCTGCTTTTGCTAGGGAAAGCAGCAGCAAGGGAGAACAGACATGTTGACTCAGCTTCTGGACCACTTCTTCTGTCATACTCCCCAGAGGTTTTATCCCCTTTCAACAAGAGTGTCAGCATCCCTGACAGAATAGGATCCTATTGCACATCAAAAGAGCCTCTTTTTTTTCAGGTTGCACAAGAAAGGGGCACAATTTTAATTGCCACAGAAATGCAGCCAAGTAGGAAACAAACCTACCTTGTGTGAACTGAAGAATGTTTTTGCCTTCTCCAAGATATTTCCTGCCATCACTACAGGCATCAAGTGATGGTGGAGAGGACTTTTGGTTTTGTTTTCCCTCGGTTTCCCAGCTATACACATTTGCCAACTCTAAGCAGCCATCAGTAGGGCACTCCCCAAAAAATAATATTTAAAAACAACCTCAGATTTCCCTTCCTGGGTATGTATGAATCAAGTCTGTCAGGATGCTATTTAAAGGAAAATAGCACTGAGCGGTTGCAACATAGTTAAGTAAACAAATATTTACTAGATAAGAAAAAACTCTGAGTGCCAGATCCTCCTCTGGCTGTGCAGTCTTAAATGGAGCTATGTTGATTTACACTAGTTAATCTGGCCCTTTTTCATTAATGTAAATATTAATGCCATTTGTTGTTAAATATCAGGAACTCTTTTGCTCTCCCAATCCCCATGATTATAGCTGGTGTCTCTCAGAAAGAGCCAACATTATAGTGATACCTGTTTCCAGCAGGAATTCAAGTCTGCTAATGATGTAGTTTAAACCTCAAGAACTAGTGCTGCACTATGGGGAAAGGGCCTGATCCAAAGCCCATGGAAGTTAATGAGGGTCTTTCCATGGACTTCCAGGGGATTCAGAACATTCCTAAAAGAGAAACATTCAAAAATGCCTGAGATTAGGTCCCCAGTTCCCACCAAATTTGACTAGAAGTTAGGTACATAGCTCCCTTGGGCACCTGAAAATCCCCCACAACATGACAAATTTCAAATGTCCTGTAAGATAAATTCTAGGGTGGAATTTTCAAATGTGGGACTAACTGCATCCACTGAAGTCACTGGGAGTTTTAACCTTGACTTCAGTTGGAGCAGAGAGAAGCCAATCCTAGGGGCTTTTGAAACTCTCACCCTAATGTTTATTTCGTAGATGTGTTTGATAACTGGATAGGTCAGTCTGAAAGGTTGATGTTTAGATAACATTATACTGAACAGACCTCCTAGCCTGACCAAAAAAGAAAAAGGAGTACTTGTGGCACCTTAGAGACTAACAAATTTATTTGAGCATAAGCTTTCATGAGCTACAGCTCACTTCATCGGACATCCGATGAAGTGAGCTGTAGCTCACAAAAGCTTATGCTCAAATAAATTTGTTAGTCTCTAAGGTGCTACAAGTACTCCTTTTTTTTTTTGTGGATACAGACTAACATGGCTGCTACTCTGAAACCTAGCCTGACCAAGGGTCCAATCCTGTGAGGTGCAAAGCATTTCCTGTGAGGTACTGACTGGTGACTTCAAGGAAGTTGAAGGCACACAGCAGCTTGCAGAGGTGCTCCAGACTAAAAAGCAAGTCCAGTCTTCAATAGGCATGGCTAAGTATTACTGTCATTTTGTAAATGGTTTCACTGACATTGTATCTGTTATCACAGACTTACACAAAAAACACAAATCCCAACAAAATAGTGTGGATGGAAGCCTGTCAGAAAGGTTTTGATGAGTTAAAGAAAATTCTGGCAGGGAAGCCTGTTTTGGCCAGTTCAGATTTTGACAAAATGTTTGAACTGTGTACTGATGCATCGGTCATAGGTCTAGAAGCAGTACTGATTCAAACAGGGGAAAGTAAAAAGAAGCATCCCCTAGATTTCTTAAGCAAAACAGTGACACCCACTGAACAGAACTATTCTGTCATAGATAAAGAATGTTACACAATTGTGTGGGCAATCAAGCTGTTACCTTATCTATTAAACAGAAAATGTAGGGTCCTGACAGACCACTTGGCATGTGTATGGCTGCACAGGACAAAAGGTAATAATTTCAAACTGCTACCGTGGAACATTATTCTCCAAGAATATGACTTAGAAAATGTACTTGTTAATGGCAGAGAAAATATAGTGGCAGATGCATTGTCCAGGTAAGAGGGTTCTGAACTAACGCCTACGGGTTAGAATAGTGGCTGACCCTAAAGCATCAATGTAAGAAGGGAGGAGTTTCTTCAATAATAAACTTGTTCTTGTTTTCAGTATAAATGTATCTACTTGCTGTGGTGTTAAACAAAGTGGCAATCCTGAGCTGAATGTTACAAGCTGGTGTGTCCTGTTCCTTTGGGAACATCAGACCTGGTAATTCTATGAGTGTTTAGTGGACTAGGGTCTGGACACTTCAGGAAAAGCTTTGAGGACTTGGGGTTGGTGAGTGCCTATTGCTACCTGTACAGAAAGAAAGCAAGGCCTGCAGAAGTCTAGAAGATGGTGTTTGTGCTGCCAGAGGCTGGTGGTTTCAGGGTGTTGATCCACAGCAGGCACAGACAGGCTCTGCTTCATGCTAAGGGCAGGTAGTGGTGAGGTGCCTCACAACTCTGGGTACCCCTGGGGAGTGTCACAATGTTTGGTGATTGGATAGAGGTTGGTCTGAAAGGTCGATGTTTAGACAACATTATACCAAACAGACCTCCTAGCCTGATCAAGGGTCCAATCCTGCAAGGTACAGAGCACTTATTGCAAGGTACTGACTAGTGCCCTTGTGGAAGTCGAAGGCACTGAGCAGCCTGCAGGAGGTATTCAGCACCTCACAAGAGCAGATGGTTTAAGAAGGCATTCTGCCATCTACAGGGACTGTAGGTACAGCCCACACCACACCAATTTTATCCATTAACATAATGCTTGCCTTCCTCACCGGGGGTAGTGAAGCCCAATTCATTATTACTCATAGGAATCACAATTCCTTCCCTGTTTCTGCCTAGCTCTTGGGAGGGGAAGTAACTCATTCCAGCCTTGTTTACTGGGTGCAGGTTACTTCCTCCACTCGCAGCCACAGGCTGCTCTAGCTATAGGCAAACAAGGGCATGTCTACATGTACAGTGCAGAGGCACATCGATATAGCTGAGCCACGGCAGCATATCCGGTGAAGAAGCTCTACACCGACGGCAGAGGGCTTTCCTGTCAGCATAGCACTGTCCACACCAGTGCTTATGTCGGTGTAATTTATGTCACTCAGGGCTACGTAAGTCATTCCAACATAAACTGTAGTGTAGACATAGCCCAAGGCAGCTGCCTTGGGCCCAGATTTCTGGAAAGATTGATTTTACATGATACCACAGATCAGTCTATGGGGGTGTGAACTGCAGAGCACTTGAACGTGTAATTCTGAAACTGCCCTGTGGAGACCTTGCTGGCACAAATAACATTGATGTAATCTGCTCAGGTCAGGCAGGCCGCAGGACAGCCTCATTCAGAGGCACCCCTGTGCACATGCACTGCATGGGTGCCTGATTTGATGGCAGGAAGCAACAGTGGAGAGGACCCTCCCATCTTGCTGGGCTTGGCAGGTAAGAAGTGGGAGTGGGGGGGAGGGGGGCTGGGCACTTGGTACTACCCACTCCCAACAGGGGTTTGCCTGGGGGAGGTGGTGAGGGTGAACCAGGAGCATCCCTGCCTCCCCACCTCCCATAAGCAACCAAATCCCTCTCCACTGCCTCCCACACAATCACCCTGCCTCCACAGGTACCCAGCCTACCCCAGCTCGCCCAGAGATCCCAAAACCACCCCTGCCTCCCACACAACCCTCACTGCCTCCCACAGGCACCCAGCCCCTGCCTCCCACACAACCACTCTGCTTCCTGTGGGCACCCACTACCCACAAGCCCCCTGCATCATCCAAGTCACCACCAACCCCCTGCTTCCCACTTTCCCCAGCATTGCCATTTAGCTGGCTGGGCTATCCCACTCCTGCGGTGGGAGGAAGATGAGAACATAAGAACGGTCCTACTGGGTCAGACCAAAGGTCCATCTTGCCCAGTATTCTGTCTTCTGACAGTGGCCAATGCCAGGTGCCCCAGAGGGAATGAACAGGTAATCATCAATTGATCCATTCCCTGTCGCTCATTCCCAGCTTCTGGCAAACAGAGGCTAGGGACACTATCCCTGCCCATCCTGGCTAATAGCCATTGATGGACCTATCCTCCATGAATTTATCTAGTTCTTTTTTTGAACCCTGTTATAGTCTTGGCCTTCACAACATCCTCTGGCAAGGAGTTCCACAGGTGGACTGTGCATTCTATGAAGAAATACTTCCTTTTGTTTGTTTTAAACCTGCTACCTATTAATTTCATTTGGTGCCCCCTAGTTCTTGTGTTATGAGGAGTAAATAATACTTCCTTATTTACTTTCTCCATACCAGCCATGATTTTATAGACCTCTATCATATCCCCCCTTAGTCATCTCTTTTCCCAGCTGAAAAGTCCCAGTCTTATTAATTTCTCCTCATATGGAAGCTGGTCCATACCCCTAATAATTTTTGTTGCCCTTTTCTGAACCTTTTCCAATTCCAATATATCTTTTTTGAGATGGGGTGACCACATCTGCACACAGTATTCAAGATGTATTCAGGAAGGCAGCGTTCAGCTCTGCTTCCCTGGTCTACCCTCCCTTTTCACAGTCTCTGGACCTCAGCAGCTCAGAGGAGCCCCCTGCCCCACAGTAGCTTAAGCCACAACTAGAGAGCAGCTCCCCTCTTACCCCTGCAGTCTCCTCTTCCTCCTCTTCCTGCCCCTCCCCCACAGGAGGAAGCTGACCCCCCCCCATCCAACCCCCAGCTCTCCTGCCTCCCAAACCAAAGCCCCCCACCGCAGGTCCCCGAGAAGGGGATTCTCCAGCTCTGCTGGTAAGAGCCATGGCTGCTGCCCTCTCCGCCCCACAATACTGGCTTTCTGGACTGGAGGCAAGCAAACTGAAGTTTTGCCTAGGGTGGCAGATCCTCTTAAATGTCCTCTACTTGCACCAGCTCAGCTCCACTCTCTTCTTCTCCCCATGCACTCCTGTCCACCTGCCCATGAACAGTACCAAGTAGGCAGCTGCTGTTCTTTCCCTAGTGTCTGAGCTGTGACGCAGGGGGCACTGACGTGGGAGACACACCGGGGTCGGGCTTTATTCCCCTTCATGGATGCCTAGTCCAGACTTATTTATTTATTACAGGAGCAAGTGCAAAGGCGTAAACAGAAACGCTGTCACTAGCTCTCCAGCAGTTTTTATTGGCAGAACCATTGGTACACCATGCTCTGAAGAGCCTATTGCTATTGCCAGCAGCCAAGGATCAAAATCCTGGCCCCGTTGATGTTAATGGCAAAACTCCCATGGACTTCAACAGGGTAAGGATTTCACCCTAGGTACCTTAAAAATGCCAGCCAAGCTTGTTACAAGTAAAACATGCTAAGGGAGCCATGATACTGAGATAATATAATAATAAAATCTAAAGAAATAAAAATTAATGCCCTTCCCCAAGAAGCATTTTTACCCCCAAAAGAGAGAAGAGCAGAGACCCTAGGAAGTCCACTAGGGACTTTATTATAGATGTTGATTTTATGTGGAATGCGTGCACTCAGATATTATGGTGACAGGCAACAATATAAACCCAATGAGAGAGAGAAAGGAGTCCTGTCTAACACTAAAACTCAGAGAGCTTCATATCTCAGAACAAGGACCTTCCCCTTCTCCAAGAAAATTACAGCTATCCTGTGGGATGCTCCTACATGACTCCCCCCTCCACTCCCCCCCCCCCCCCCCGTGGATGATATTATTACTTCAACAAGCAAGTTAGTTGTTTCAGTCTCTCTGTAATAAGACTATATCCTTATTGGACAACCTCTGCTTCTAAGACACCACCCCAAGGAACCTTCAGATATATCAACAATAATACTATTCTATATTTATTAATAAACCACCTTTATTTAATCATTAGCTTTTATCAATCTCTTAAGTGTTCACTTTAGACAGGTTTCATCACATTTTAAGTAACCCAAAGAGACAAGTTTAAAACAAGTTAAAGAGACTCCACCTCCCCACCCCACCTTCTGATTGCACTACACAAGTCTTATTCATCTCATACCTTTACCTTGCCCCTGGATTACACGTTGCTCCAAGGTCAATGATTCACTGAAGTCTAAACCAAAGAATTATTAAGAAATAGATGGCTGCTAAAACAGAGAGCAGATCAGAGTTTCCTTGTAGTGTGTTGGGAGTTTAAACACACAGCTCTTGTGAGTGTTCATGAGAGAAGTGCAGATATTTACCTGCACTCAGCAACAAAAATATACCTATTTAGATACTAATTTCTGTTTATTCAGTATAAATTAAACAAATTCATAGTAAATCCATATATTTCAATTAACTCGATAGCAGGAGTCTATGGTATATACTAAAATGCCTAGATCTTGGTGTTTGCTAATACAGATAAACTTTAAGGTAGTGAGTGTTGCCTGACGTTGAGCAAATGACATTGAGAGTTAGGATTCATGTATCCTGTTCCCAGTTTTGCCACTGATTCATTACATGATCTTGGTCAAGTCACATGAGGGCAATTTCTGGTACTATTACAATGAAAAGCATCCTACTCCACAAATAGTACCATTCATACTAATGGGACTTCTTGCAGGGTAAGATGCTATTCAGTGTGAGGTAAGAGAATTACACTCTGGCCCTAAATCTCCGTAGGACAAATTTGCAGGTGATTTTTGTGCAAATTGTTATAAATATACATATTTTTCCAGGCCGTTCTTCATGTAAGTCACACTAGCTTAGAGTCTCTTAGGGCTAGATTCTAGGGCTGTCGATTAATCGCAGGTAACTCATGCAATTAACTCAAAAAATTAATCAAGATTAATTGCAGTTTTAGTCACACTGTTAAAAACAATAGAATACCCATTGAAATTTATTACATGTTTGTGGATGTTTTTCTACATTTTCAAATATATTGATTTCAATTATAACACAGAATACAAAGTCTACAGTGCTCACTTTATATTATGTTTATGACAAAAATTTGCACTGTAAAAATGATAAACAAAAGAAATGGTATTTTTCAATTCACCTCATACAAGTACTGTAATGCAATCTCTTTATCATGAAAGTGCAATTTACAAATGTAGACTTTTTTGTTACATTGTAACTGTATTCAAAAACAAAATAATGTAAAACTTTAAAGCCTACAAGTCCACTCAGTCCTACTTCTTGTTCAACCAATCACTTAGACGAACAAGTTTGTTTACATTTGCAGGAGATAATGCTGCCCACTTCTTATTTACAATGTCAGCTGAAAGTGAGAACAAGGGTTCTCATGGCATTTTTTGTAGCCAGCATTGCAAGGTATTTACATGCCAGATATGCTAAACATTGCCCTTCATGCTTTGGCCACCATTCCAGAGGACATGACTCCATACTGATGATGCTCATTAAAAAAAGCACTACAGTACTTGTATTTGGTGAATTGAAAAATAATATTTCTTTTGTTCTTTACAGTGCAAATATTTGTAATAAAAATAAATATAAAGTGAGCACTCTACACTTTGTATTCTAGGTAATAATTGAAATCAATATATTTGAAAATGTAGAATACATCCAAAAATATTTAAATAAATGGTATTCTATTATTGTTTAACAGCCTGATTAATCGCACGATTAATCGTGATTAATTTTTTTAATCGCTTGATAGCCCTCCTAGATTCTAATATCAATACTCCCAGGTAAATATGAGGCAAATCTATTAGTTTCATATTTAAATTAGTGAAAATGAAAGCAGAAGTCTTACTCTTATGTCTACTTCCTAACTTCTACCACTTTACACTTTCCTCTGCCTTGTCCCTGTATGTCTTGGTTCAGTCATCTGCAAAACTTATGTAAGAATCCATACTGTAGTTACAGGTATACAGTATAATAATTAACAGGTTGTGAATATGGTTTGAGACACTCAAACAAAAAGTTCTTTCTGGGCCCAATCTAGAAAAGAACTTCACTACATGGTTAACTTTAAGCATGTGCACAAGTGCTTCACTGGACCAGAGTCTAAGATCTCAGTTTCAGAGTAACAACCGTGTTAGTCTGTATTCGCAAAAAGAAAAGGAGTACTTGTGGCACCTTAGAGACTAACCAATTTATTTGAGCATAAGCTTTTGTGAGCTACAAAAGCTTATGCTCAAATAAATTGGTTAGTCTCTAAGGTGCCACAAGTACTCCTTTTCTTTTTAAGATCTCAGTGTCATTATTATTCTATCTTCCGAACCAATTGATTTATGTATTCAGTCATTTCTGGTGTAAACAGTTAGTAATCTTTTAAGATTTCACTGAGATTTCCTGGAATGAATTTATGATTTAAAGTGAAACTCACAGATTCAATCCAAACATGTTAACAGAAAAAAAAAAAAACCATGGGAAATAAAATCATGAAGAAATGGCTCTCTTTTTAAGTGTATTGACTAGGTGGCTAAGAATGCATCAATTGAGTTCCCAAATTTGTGTTGGTTCTGCTCATTTCTGTTGGTTGTGATGTGACCAAAAAAAAAGAATTCTTGGATTTTACGGCAATGCGTACACACAAATATACACCCCTGCAGATCAAGACCATAAGAAAGAAAATGAGAGCAAGTATCTAGTGGGTGAGTTTCGAAGAACAGTCCTATTGGAAATAATTACAGTACTCTAAAAAGAGGGAAGATAATTTAGTGCCATTTCAGCTGACTAAAGTGATTGGATTAACTGCTGACATGAAGTAAAGTGGGAGATTTTTGCAGAGGAAAAGATAAAGTTCTAGTAGCATATAAACTTTTTTATTACCAACACAAAACCTTTTTGTGCTGGTAAGTTCAAATAAAGGCAGTTACAACAGCAAGCATTTGAGTCTTGAAGCAACCACCTGCTCAGAATAAACTAGTTTATTACTGACCAATTAGCATTATTTTTCCTGTGCAGACCAGAGTGTTGTTATACTATTCTGTAAAATGAAAAATTAAATCAAAAGAGGTGTATTACTTTACAAGTGCTACACACATGTACTCTCCCTTCAGTTTTCCTCCATACAAAGCTATGATCAGAAAAAGTAGATATCTGACTATATAAAATAATCCAAGAAAGAGATACGGTCTAGTGGATTGAACACAGGAGTGGGGACCAGGAATTCCTGGGCTCCAACTTTCCAACTACACATACGAAAAAATATAATTAATAATCTTTGATTGGAGAAACAGATTTGGGAAGCAATGTGGTCTAGATAGGTTACAGGACTGGGAATCAGAAGACCTGGGCTCTATCCAGTCTCACCTACTGACTGACACACTGTGAGATGTTGGGCAAATTATTTCATCTCTCTGTGCTTCTCTTTTCCCTCCCACCTTTTGCCTGCCTTATCTATTTAGCATGTACGCTCTTTGGGTCAGGGATTGTTCTTAACTGTGTGTGTGTAGTGCTTCGTGCAATGGATCCCTGTTAACTCTCTCTAATGCTGTTCTCTTTATTTATGATGTCCTGAAACCCATACTTTTCATACTTCAGAGACTTAGTCTGCCCTCATTCAGAACATGGTATGACATCACCTCCTTTCCACTTCCTTCATCACCTTCACAGGCTTCTTATCCATTGCCAAATTTAACTTAATATTGTCCCCCAGCCATCCAAATCTCTGGATGAATTTGCTCTATTCTGTCTCTGATTCCATACCTATGAGTTCACTCACTCACTGAATTTCTCCATTGTTGGACTCCTCTCTGGCCCCTGGCTGTAATGGGACATAATTGAGCCGTGCTATTTCACTTACGCTACCATTTGCTGGAAATTCCCTCTTCCTCTGAGTTACTGAACCACTTTCCCTCTTCATCTCCCTTTAGAAATTTACTTTGCTCTGTACTCCCAATCTTTTTGTGAAAATGGGAGGTTCATATACATGTATAAAAATGTTTAGCATTACTTTATAAAATTGAGTTCATATTTTTACTAGGGATTGTGATGTGCACTATACAGATGATTTTTTGTCCATGTATTGGTAGCTGTGATCAGGTTAACAAATTTTAAAGTTATCATATTTTCAAATATATGGTTGGCGGAGGAAATATTTCTCCATTTAGAGGCAAAGCCAACTCTCCACATATGATTTGGACACTGCTTTACACACCATATGTCATTGCATACGTCCCTGGAAAATCTGGGCAGTACCAAAGATATCAAAAGTTGCCATTTTACTCAAGGATATTAACTTCCAGGTTGATTTAGTAAATTTGAAATGCCCTCTGGGAGAGGAATGGAGAGAAACCAACCGTTCTAGTACAGTCTTAATGGCATACACTGAGAAGATACAGATGATCAGTTCTTGGATAGCTACAATGTATCAAAGCTATCCAGTTTCCCCTCAGTTTTCCTATCCAAGAAAGCTATTTGAAGCATGGATTGAAGACAGTTTGGCACAAGCAGTCAATGATTGGCCAGACTTCAGGTCTACTCTCTCCAACCCCCCAGTATTTTTAATTGGAAAGAAACATTAGAAAGCCACAGTCTGACAGTTAGATGGCTCCAGCTTTCAGTTTCTGAGTTAACAACACTTGATCAAGGTAACAAGTATCATCCTCACAAATGGGCTTTCTTGTTCGGCTGCATATACAGCTGAAGAAGATGCTAAGATGTTTGAGGAGGTCCTTTGAACAATAAAGTCTGGAGATTTGATTGGATTATGGGTGTAAAAAGTTAGAGCTTCTTTCCTCAGAGGAGCTAACAAACAATAAAGGAACCCTGAACTGGGTCATATTTTTTTCCTCTTTTTTTTTTCTTCACCAACAGAAATCTTGGCCCTTCAAGGTGCTGAGCAACCTCAACTCAAATGGAAAGTCACTGAGTGTTCAGGGTGCTCAAAATCTCATAAGAGACTCTTGGCACTTCACTGGTTTGGGTCCAGTCCAGGAAGAAGATTAAAAGAAGATCATCTACTAGGATGTGAAGAAACAGCACCTCTTGTGGTGCAGTACTAATTTAAGAGAAAGATTCTGGCTAAAGGAAGAAGATCATGAATAAAATAATAGTAGAACCAGTGCATAATATAGGTTAGAGGCCTTAAAAGAGGACAGCTACTTGTGGAGAGTCTTTCAAATTTACTTCTCAGGTGCCTGCATCCTGCCTGTACTGCCATCTATGAACCATCTGTTCAAGATCTGAGATGTCTATTCTATCCAGAAGTTCTGAATAATTTGTTCCTTCTCTGCCATAGTGATTTGGAGACTAATGAGCCATAATCTTTCATTTCAAGTCCTCATTGTAGGGAAGGTTCTTGTGCCTTGTTCTTTAATTTTATTAATTTAATTTTCCTCTTTGCCTTTGGGTTAAAGCTGAAAGGAGTTGGGCACTTCAGAGAGATTTTAGTGGAGATTTACAGCACCATATCATCTTCCTATTGTTGGTCGTTGCTCAATGGATGAGAAATACAGAAGCAATCCTAGCCTCTCTGAAAGGGGGTGGAAAAGGGTCTGAAAAAAGCTGTATCAGGAATATCCATTGAGGCACCTCGCTACTACCTGCCTTTAGCGAGAGGGAGCCTTGTCTATACCTGCCAGGGGTCAGCTCACTGACTACCTCAGCCAAAGGCAGCACAAGTACTCCCCTCTCAGCCTGCACAGGCTCTGCTAGCCCTCATGTAGGTTAGAGACAGATACACTCCATCCATGAGTCCTTCAGGCATCCCCCTGCAATGTCTAGCCCCTTATCCACCGGACATTCACAGAATTACCAGACCTGCTCTTCCCAAAGGAACAATACACCACAACTTACTGATTACACCTTAGATCCCAGCTCTGCTTAACTCACAGTACTTAGTTTCCATAAAATAAAATCATAACACACATTCTAGAGCTTAAACTTAACTAACAAAATGCCTCCTTGTCTAATTATGTACTTCTTACCCAAAGTCCATCTCATTGCATTTTTCAACCAGGAGGGCTGAGGTCCTCCTTTCATGAGACCAAGACCACTGCCAGTTTGTCTTCCCCCACCCAACCAATGAAAGATGCCAGTGTGTCTTTCTGCATTCCTAGATATATTAGACTAGTCCTTTGTTCTTTATCTGTAAATAGGGTTCCCTCCCCTGCTGTTCACCTCCTCCTGTTAGTTTCTTCCCTTGAAACCCCACAATCTCTTCATTAGCATTTGTCTGAGTATGTAAACTGATTTCCATTGTAGGACTCACAGTACACAATGATCCATTAGGGAGATAAGTGTCTCCCATCTCCTGTCTGGTGGAACCAGTCTTAAGGCATGCTACCTCTGGGTGGTCTGTATGTAATTACAACGTCTGATGAACATAATTTCCAGGTTACATACATATCTCTTTACATATTAACCACACAGACATTTTGCGAAGATGATAATGATCAGTATGACACAGGCTTGCAGTAGAAACCTCACATGACACTCTTTGGTGAACTAGAATGTCAATACCAGACCCACGGGATCCCTGTAGCCCTTATTCAGCCCTGTGACTCTGCCAGTTGGCATCACGTGGTCCTTGGGTCATACTTCCCTCGTATCAGCAGATAAAAGTAATTTGAGGTATCATAATACAAGATAACTGGAGGGGGAGGGAGAGGTTGTGTTCAAAATTACCTCTGTTTTAGTTTTTACAATTCAGTCTAGCCTAAAATTATTCTTACACCCATCTTAATGAGAGAAAAATGATGTATGTGGCGGGGGGGGAGGGGAATCAGAAATGAAAAGAATAGGATAACTATGGGGATCTTGAAGTTGTAGTGTGCTCAAATAATCAGTCTTCAGTTGTAAAAAACAAACAAAACAAAAAAACACCACTCTGTGCACATATTTTAAAACTGCTAATGAAATATCACTACTGTATCCTATGGAGTCTCTTTTAGATGCTCAAAGAAATACTTCAGTTACAAAGTAACAATTTCTATTGTTAGGAGTTGCCACTATTCTCTTTTTATCGATGTCATAAAGAAAGTATTTATGAGATGAGGTTATTAAGATCAATAGTATAAATGGAACACCAAATTCTATCTTTTTTAGGCCAGCACAAAGAATTCCTCCAGTGGAATCTGTGAGAATAAAAGGTGACTGGATACTGTCATTTAACCCTAATCCAAATGCAAAGAGCTCTCCCTATTAACAATGAGTCATTTTTTTCCTGTTTCTTAGATCTAAAACTATCGTGTCCCTAAGTAGCCTTTATGAAATGTACAGATTTGAATTCATTGCGGGACTGGATTTTCCACATTTATGTGTAGTACTGAAGCTCTATTTTAAAATAAGAAATAAAGAAGAGGGTACAGCTCTTTTTTGTTTCAAAATTCATTTAGTGAAGTGTTTTTAAACTTCACTAGTTTTGTGCTATGAAAAATTTCTACATGCAAGGAAAAGAAATTATGGACTTTACGGATGATACTTTAAGACAACCCTGTGCTTCCACTGAATAGTCTCAGTTCCTAAGAAGCTACCTCCTGGACTGTATTAACCAATCTGATAATGAATACAAGGATTTTTGTTTTCATTTTCATTTCCCCTTCCCCCCACCACACATACAAGAATAGAGAATGCTCTTGGGCCAAGCACTCACAAATAGCTCCCGTGATTTGGCCCTTGCTTGTCTTTTGCAATTGTAATAAATAGCTCCATCAATCATTATTAATCTAGCTCATGTTTAAATAATATCACAGTCTATCTTAATGGTCACCATTGAAAAGATAATAGCTAACAGCAGTTTACCACACTATAGTATCTGACGTACTGCATTTAGGGCAATCCAGAGTGTTCTAAATCAGTAAAAGTGGGGAAGTTAAAAAAAATCCCTATAATAATGGCGTCTTGCATCACCGTTGATGCAGAAGGATTCAGCAAACAAACACATATGTGTGAGATCAGAGCAATGAAAGAACCACAAACATGGTTACATGTGAGACAGGCAAGATTGTCCATGACCATTGCAGGCTGTTGTATCCTTGCTTTGCACTGTTCATGTTTTTCACAAAAGATGTTAATGTGCTTTGCTTCAAAGTGGTTAACGATGACACAACAAAGCAGCTGCTTGCAGCTGATAGGATGGTTTGGGTTAAGTAATAAGTAAAGTTAAGTTGGGGCCTAAGTTAGCCCAAGTGTACAGGAGTGTGGGAAATTGAAGTTTCCAGTGTGAGAAAAGTTAAAGATAAGTTGGAGACAGACTGTTATGGGAAAGAAAGAGTTAGCAAGGAGAAGATCCAGGGTTATATTTTGATTTTAACTGGTTTGAGCAAGGTTTTAGTGAGTGTTTTTGAAAACTGTCAGTCTTTTATTAAAATGCTATATTGATAGTATGATAAGGACATTGGTGCAGATGTTAATCTAAATAATGTGTAATGTAAAGAGCCAATAAGAAGGTGGCAGAAATATAATTATGGTAAAGGGCAGTTTAATGTTAATTAGTATTATAATGGAGTATAAAAGGAGTAGTTTTGTTAAATTGCAGGGGAGCACCAATTAACATCCAAAGGGTACCATTATAATCCAGGATTATAAGGCCATACTTCATTCTGTTGTCACTGGACTGATCATCCATTTATATACCATTTCATCTTTGAGTGTGAGTATGAATGTAGTATTGTATAAGTAGTCAATGCATACCTGTTTCCTTAATTATATTTTTTCCCTCTTAATAAAGTTTGGTTGTATCATTCAAAGTGTTGCCTAGTGGTCCTCTACTAAAGAAATTTTCTGTAACTGACCTAGAGACTCAAACCTGAAAACTAAGTTGGGTTTTATTGCACCCTTATCTTTCACAACTTAATATTAACTGTGAATATATCCACATAAAGGTCACAAAAGGTTACGCGCTACCTTGCTCTGTCATGGACTTTGCTTCCCAATCACTGGAGTCAACCTGACACGCTTTCAAGTTTGACTTCAGTGTGTCTTTATGTAGTTTGTACTGGCCACCATGAGAACAGGTGCCTTGCTTTAGCTGATCATAAAATATGGATTTTGCTATTCTTGAGTTGACCATATGAACAAGATCCCCAAACCTGCTCACCTGAGCTTTTATGAGTCGGTTTTGAATGCCAGACATCCAACAACTATGAAGGGTTTCAATATTGGAAATCTTGTTTCAGCATTTGACTCTGCAAACAACAGACCAAAGACAGCACATATGGAACTGATCAAGTTTCCTAATGTGGCAGCGATATGTTGTCCATGTCTCACAACCATATAGAAGCATTGTAAGTACGACTGCCCAATAGACATTTAGCTTAGCACTTATTTTGGCTCTCCTATCATTCCATAGGTAGTGTGACAACATTCCAAATGCAGAGAGGGTCTTGGCTATACAATAGATAGCCTCATGTGGCAATCTGTGAAAACATACTTGTTAGGTACCAAAACTTCTCCACAGACTTTAAAGGAGCATTGTTGATTTGAATAACCGGGTAGACATGTGCACCTCCAAGCTCAGGTTGGTATACTACTTCACTGTTCTTTAGGCTAATTGTGAAACCACAACAACTGAGAGCACGAGTGAAGTGATCAGTTATAAACTGAAAGTCATTGAGTGAGCAACCCGTATGTAATCATCAGCAGATAAAAGCTCCTTAGTGAGTAAATCTGCTGCTTTTGGGCAAGCACAGAAGCACTGCAGATTAAATAGCTTCCCAATCAACATAATCAATGTTCTATTTCAACTTTACATGCAGTGTTGATCAAAGTGAGCTCAGTTTTGAAGTCAAAACAGGAGTACGTCAGGGGTGTGTCATGTCTCCAATCCTCTTCAGCGTTGCCATTGACTGGGTAACATGGAGTACAACAGAAGACATGCCAACAGGCATTAAATGGACACTATTCTCATCCCTTGAAGACCTGGACTTCGCAGACGATGTCACTCTCCTATCACATACCCAACACCATATACAAGAAAAAAAACTCGACTCAGTGCATTCAGCCAGTAAACTGGACTGAAAATCAACTGCAATAAGACAGATATTATGACCTTTAAAATTGCCTCGCCATCACCAGTATGGATAGAGGATTATGTTCTCACCAATGCAGAAACATTCACATATTTGGGCAGCACCATCAGCCAGGATGGTGGAACAAGCCAGGACATCCAGAACAAAATCAGTAAAGCCAGGAACACCTTCAGGAGCTTAAATACAGTCTGGAATTCATCAAAATACAACACCAAAACCAAACTCAAGATTTATCAGTGTGGCGTACTTTCAACACTACTTTACAGTGCAGAATGCTGGGGAACGAGAAAGTATGACATGTCCAAACTGTTTTCATTCCATACAACTTGCCTTAGAAAAATCCTCCATATCTTTTGGCCCAGAACAATCTCAAACCAAGATCTATTGATACAGTGCAGCCAAGAGGATCTGAGCACCATCATTGCCAGGAGGCATTGGAGATGGATCGGTAATGTGCTTCGGATGGAAACTGATTCCATCACCAGAGTAGCAATAAGACGGACACCTGAAGGCAAGTAAAAACGAGGCCGTCCGAAAACAACATGGCGAAGAGCTGTGGAAGCCGAGCTGAAAACCCTGGGGCATAGCTGGGAAACCATTGAAAGACTTGCCAGAAACAGACAGGCGTGGAGGAGCTTCATCACTGCTCTAAACGCCAGAGGTGTAATAGGAACATGATGATGAGGATGATGAACAGTGCAGAACTGGATAAATACTATTTAATTTTTAAAGTACCCTACACCACCTGTGAGTTATCTTGTCTAGACACACAAAGGTAAGGGGTGCTATGAGCCCTCTTCAAACTTCACCCCATCCTCAATGCAGGTCAACAGAAAGGGGAGTGAAGTGCACAGGGCTTTGGCTCCCTCTATACAATGTGCCTGCCAGAAGAGAGTATCCAGCGTATAAGGTAGTAATTTCCTACTGGTATAGGCCACCAACAAATTATGTCCTGGTACAAGGGTGAACAGGAAAAGAAATGTGCCTCTTTCTCTAGATGCCCCTGGAGGCATGTAGTAGTGCACCACCCCAGAGTCTGAGCTGTATTGCTGTGGCCAGTCTAGTACATGATAAACAGAGCTGGTGGGTTTCAGAGTAGCAGCCGTGTTAGTCTGTATTTTCTTTCTCTCCAACTGACAAGTTGTCATTTTTAATAAAAAAAACTGAAACCTCAAAACCCAATAACTTTTTTAGTTTTCCAACGAAAAAACAAACCAAGTATCATCAAGGAAAAGATACTTTTCACACACAAAAATATCAATTTAATCAAAAACTCCATTTTACACAGAAAGTTTCAGAGGATTTTTTTTTTACCTGCCCTGTTAATAAAAAATGAGAGAAATTGCAGCTGAGTTTAATAGAAAGTGCTATCCCTTCTAGGTATTTTAAACCATCCTAAAGGACTCTACAGCTGCGTATAATTTTCAATAAAATTCTATAGGACTTTTCCATAAGGGATACCACTACCTTTGGTTTAAGAACCACTGATTTAGCTTAAAAGGATTTAGCTATAAAGTTATCAGGATCCAGGATATAATGAGGACTTTGTCCCTTTCTTCAGGACTGATCCCAAAGGATGCTCTGGCTGGATTATCCTCTATAAAGTGCTCGGTCACAAACACCCTGGGGAGAGTTCCTCTCTAAAAGGACAGCATCATAATTTAATAAAAATCTAATCTATGGAGATCCATTACTATACAAGTGGGAATACCAAACCTAAATGGGCTACTAATATGGAAACCTTTGTGAATTTCTTGCTGCACTCCTTGTACTACCACATTTATAAATGACCACATAGATTGTGCAATATCACATATAGCAGTGAGGTTCTTTTATATGTCCCTGTTACTCTGAAACCTCTTCTTTTATATGTCCCTGTGGGCTGCAGTCTTTAGATACAACAGAGATGAGTGGAGGGGCTGGTTGCAGATTTTAGTGGGAATTCCTACATTTTATGGGCTTGTATCTCAACCATATCATTGTTTTAAAAATTGTTTTTCTGTTTAATAGTAGGAAAGCTCAACCTCAAAATAGTAAAAACACATGCTTCCCTTTATTCAGTGCTGGATCAGTCTTGAATTGTAATGTAAAGAGATATTAGCTATCTGAGTTAAGATGCCATTAGCTAAACTATCCAGGAAGGGTAGCTTTGTCAATTGTCATTAACACATTTTTTATCCTGGTACTTTAGAGATCAGGAGTGTTAACCTGGAAATGGCGTTCTGATTTAAATCTCTTTAATGCTTTGATGGCTTGGTCATTCCTTCATGATATCCCATTGCTCATTTCAGAGAGCAGAGTCCTGCCTTCGTTCAACATCTGTAAATTGCCAGTATTTGGAACTCACTTAAGAAAGGGGGGAAAGATCCCTTCAATTGTTTCATGAGTTAGTCAGATGTGTCATAAAACTGTCATCTTGGTTTACTGCTTAAATGTTGGCTGCAGGCTGGAAACGGTATGTCCATGCAGCCCTCACCCGGTTCAGGTGAGGTTTATAAAAGGGAAATTGTTGCTCTGCAGGGAGATAGATACCTGTTAACCGTATTCATCTGTAAAACTGGTTACATATTTTGGCACCAGCTTGTATAGTGTGACACTGGCAAAGCTTTCAACAAGATGAAATGGATACACTGTGTTTATGTAAGGTTCTCATAAAGTTCAGATTCAGAGCAAACTTTATTAGCTAGATCTGAGCTCCATCTGTGTCAACCATCAGCTATTCCTGTAGGAAAGACCTCAGAGCTGCTGCCCTTTACCCTTTAACAAGATACAAAGCAGGGATGTTGGTGACACAGGACTCACAATTAGCAGAGAGTCATTCCAGCTTCACATTCATTGTTCTGCTTTGTTATTCAGATGCCCTTCACCAAGCTACAAGGTTGTATAGGCCAGGTCCTGGTTAGTGCTGAGCTCCTCCTGAGAGATGCTTAACACCCTCCACCTCCAGGAATAGCAATGGGAGCTCAGCGTGTCCAGAGCAATGTAGGAGGTGCTGAGCATCTCACTGAATCAGGCTCTGCGTGTGTGTGTGTGTGTGTGCTCGCACATGCACAAACGTGCAGGTGTGTACATGTACTTGTTAACATGCTAATCTAGTTTTGTGTGTCTAATCCCAAAACAAAAATGTAATAGCCAAATTATATATTTTATCATATATTCAAAGAATAATCATTGCTAATCGTAAAGCAGCGTTGAATATAGTTATAGTATATGTTTTAAAGTACAACATTGCCTACTTTTTTAAAAACTGCCATTAAAACCTTACTCATCTATCTAGGTATTTATACCACATTCATCACTGCAGTCTTCATCACCTTAGGAAATTTCGTAAGAGGGAAAAAAAGTAGGAGAAAATAGGACACTAGAGTCATCCCTCTGCAATTCAGATTGTTTGCTTCTTATGGGGTCCTGGATGTAGACTATCCCAGAATGTCACATAATTATTTGTGTGGGGGCTAGTCACAAGGGTCCACCAACACAGAGTTCATTGTAGGATCCTGGCCCAAGTTCGTAAGAAAAGAATAAGAAACAGGTGAGAGTGTAATTAACTTGCTGGCTCATTATTGGACATTGCGCAAACACCCAGTCCAACATCCAGCCAGAGTTCCTCCAGCACAAGAAAGGGTAGTTTTGCCTCATGTCATCAGGGACCTGGCTCAGGTGGGAGGCAGAGGCAGTGGGTAGAGCCCTGCGCGGATACAAAAAGGTGTATCTGCATCTGATCCATGATCTTCAAAAATTGTCTGCGGATATCCGCATCCACAGATATCTGCGGATTTGCAGGGCTCTAAACAACTCCATAGGTCACTGCACAGGAGTGACATAGGGCTGGGTCAAGCCAACAACCGCCCCTCCAGCCCCACTTCTTCCCAGAGACCTCCTGCCCTGCTGCCTGCACCACCCCTGCCGTACCTCCTTCCCTGCTCTGGCCAGGGAGGCTATAATTCTGGGCCTTTCTATGCAGCGCCGCCCTCCCCGTGGGGGGCTCAGACACCCCTATGCAGTTGCAGTGGCTTCAATGCACGCAGCCATTACTCCCTGCTCACTTAAAGAATAACCACACTTTCAAAATGGAGCTTAGTCACTCCATTCTGGGAGTTGTCATTTATGTCCTCTCTCCAAGCAAGCTGGGGATTACAACTCCCAGAATGCCCAGCATGCTGTTGCATGACTCAGAGGGCTGAGCTGGAGTCTGCTGCAGAGCCAGGTACAAATTTTGCATCTGCATCCGAGCTGCGATCCACAAAAATGATCTGCGGATATCCACATTGTCAGATGCGGATATCTGCGGATACAAAGCGGATACCCATGGATTTGTAGGGCTCTAGCAGTGTATGATCAGGAGCAGCAAGCTGAAGGCAGCAACCTGGGATCCAGACATGGAGGGAAGGCCTGAGAGCTGGGCTGAGACACATGCTGTTGCTGCCGGGGGCCAGCAGTAGCCACAGCAGGATGATGCATCCTAGAGATAAGAGGGCAGTGCAGAAGGGTTACCCTGGACTTTTACACCCCTGGACTGGACAGCCTCCAAAGCTGGCCTAGCTTCTGCTGTGTTTATCATTTTAGTTTATTATCGTTAAAATCACTATGCCAAGGGTACATGCAACTTTGTTCTGACAGCCCTAATAAAGGAATCTTATTTGAATTGTGCGAATGTTCTTGGAAACCTACTGATGGCTGAAGCCTAGTGCATGGATCACTTACAGCGCTTGCCTTCAAGCATGCAGTATACCCAGCACGCTATCATTCATGTGGCGGACAATTGTACCATAATACATGCAGTTGACACCCTTTTCTTATCCCTCCGCCAATAAATTCAGGCACAGATCATCCCATGGCACAGATCATCCCCTCTTATGGTAAAGCCTATGGAAGGGGACACAGGAGGAAATCTTCATAAAGATCCTCTCACAGTGTTCCTCCCTATCATTCCAATGAGGAACAAGGTATGCCTCTTGCTTTAATGGTCCTCAGGGCCCACCCACATATCTGGCAGATCTCTAATGCCCTGCACAGGTTCGAAGGGATCCCCTGGAGGCCAGAGTGATCTGCATGGAGGCTTTATGGCCCTTACAATCATCCACCATTCTATATCAGTGTGATGGAGCCATGCTACCAGTGACTTTCTCCAGCTGCATCTGTTCCTTGAATGGTCACCCTGAGGCAAAGGGGGCTCTACAGAAAATATAATGTAGCCCCAAGCTTTAGGGCCAGAGGTAAAAACATCTGTGTCCCTGACCGGCCTTACCCTTGGCTCCCCTTCTCCTCCTTCTACCCCACCCAGTCTCAGTCCCATTCTCCACCCCATCCAGGCCATGACAACCCAATTGTGTTTTCTGCTGATTATGTGTAAGATCCTTATTACAACCACTGTATTCTAGACTGGGATTTTATATTTTATAATTCATTATGATTATTTTATAGCATGTGCTAGGTGCTTCATGAAAGACAAAGAATGACAGGGTCCCTGCTCACTTTCTTATGTAAATACTGGACATGACACAACAAGTATGAGTGACATGCAGTGCTTTCTGATTATCAGGAAGATAACACAATTCTGTTGCCAAGGCCTGGGAAAAGTGTGGGTTTTTCTATACTGTTGCCATAGTGGACAGAAGAAATAAAGGTTTCTAACAAGAATGGGGACAGGGTGGACAAAGGCAAAGGTTACAGCAATAAGATTGTGCAGTTATTCAGATGAAGCACATGTATGGCTGAGGAAAGGTGGTCCACTTAATCTTTATAAAAGTACAAATTAAAAAAGAAAGAAGAAATAAGAGAGAGAGAGAGAGAGAGAGTTGTAGTAAGAGGAGGCCCTGAAACATAAATTCTTGTATCAGAGGCCCAGTCTGAGGCCTGAAGCCTGAACCAAAGTAAAGCCTGAACCAAAGTACTTCCAGGCAGTAATAAACAAAGCTGGGTTGTGAGCCAGAGGCAGGTCCCACTCACAGAAGTTGGCAAGAAATGGTTGTTAGAAGCACGTGCATACACACACATATGTGCTAATGAGAGGAACTTGCGCCAAGATGGCACAGAACACTCCACAGACATAACAAGGAACAAGCAGGTGCATCTTAAAGACAGGGTCAAAAGGACAACATGATGGACAGATTTGTTTTGAACTATGATGAGTAATCTGTCCTGCAACGGTATAAAAGTAGGTCCCGGAGCGCATATCTTTGGTCCCGGGGCAGTGAAGTGTCCTGCCACTGCCTGAGCTGTGTCCATTGCCAGGGAGCACTATTACTGTGCTTCGTTTGACAATAAACCTGGCTCAGGTTCCTTCGTACCTAGAGTTAGTGGTTTTGGGGGGTTCTCTCGGGGTCTGCTGTGTTAGCTATCTGCGCAGAGCTGGGGCAGCACACAGAGGGAACACGCATGCAGCCAACTGTTATCATCATCGAACAAGAGCGGAGCACCACACAGGTGTACCGACAGCAATAGTGAATACTCTTGACTTACTATTGTGGGCAATGCAGAACAGGTGAGTTTTAAGGAAGAATTTAAATGTTGTAAGGGTTTTAAATATTATATAGATCTTAAGGCTCTTAAGATCCTTTACTCTCACCTCCTGATAATCCGGATGGTGTTTATCCTACACAACTTGAAAGCTAAATCTGCAACAAGTTTTAACAAATGAAAAGAATCTATTTTCTGCAGTCACTGAGGGTCTGATCCCAATGTCCACTGAAGTCAGCAGGACTTTTCCAGTGAGTTCAATGGGCTTTGGATCAGTCCATAGAGACATAACTCTAAACTGCAAGTGTGATACGTAAAAATGCCTTTTAAGCACTCCTTGCAATCAGATAAAACCCTCTCATAAATGGCATCATTCAATGTTCAGACTGTAGCAGATCATTGTAATTGTAAATGACTGCAGCAGGCTTAGAATCAACTATTAAAGTATTCATGTGGCAAAGCTGCAATAACTAAAGATTTTTCTGTCTTTCCAGTATATATTTCATTTTTCATGGCTCCTTAACTCAGATATTAAAGTGGGCAATTTGGATTGAAACTTGGCATAGAAGTTTTCCACCTATGAGCAAATATTTGTCATTTGGAAATTATGCAGCTGTTGAGTAAAACTTGGCAACCCCTTTCAAAACTATATATAAGCCATGCTTACTAGTAAAATATCTATGCAGAGAGTGTGGGCACTAGAAAGTTTTCAAGAAGCCCACCCACGCACCCACGCCCTCCCTGTGGATAGGTACTTTTCAGAATGCCAGTCTGATGACTGTGTATGTCTCAGATTTGAATAAGAATGTCACTTTAAAAGTTCCTTCCATAACAGGCAATGCCTGATGTTTTCTGTGCATTGACACAATACAGTATAATGCTTCCAATAGAGTCTTTATGAATAATAAACATACAGGCACACATATTTTTAAAGAGCACATGTGCTTTCGAAACGTGGGCCATTGTGTTTATGCCAAGTGAAAAAATAGTGAAAAATACAGCTAAAGCTTAGCAGGCTCCATATTACTTGATATGACTACCCACATATGGTTTGATCCTGAAAGTTGCTGAGCAACTTCTGGGAGCAAAAAGCACCATCAATTTGTATTGAATGTATTGGGAGTTGGGGGTGCTCTACATGTTAGGGCTGCTCAGCACACCACGTAGGACCGAGTCCTTTGAAGACAGAATATTGGGGCTTAAAAATCAATAAATAATACCCCACAATGGAGCAGGAGAATTTTCAGCAAGAATACTGCTCAAAACCCAGTTAAAAGTTCAAAACCATAATTTTCAGTGGAAGTCTTCATTCACCTCATACCACAACCATATCAAAAGGAGTGAAGGAGCCTTGACAGTAGGACCTCATTGGCCCATGGATATAATGTACTGTCAGTGCAAGGATGTTTTGTTAACCCCATCGTTCATTAGTGACTGCAAGTGTCTAAGGGCAGCATATTAGCTCACATGGCAGACAGACTGCAATAAAAATAACCACGTAAATTGGTGGCAGAGTAGCAGCCTTAACTTAAACTGCCCATACTCGTCAGTTCAATTCCATGAGAGTTTATTGACAGGACAAACTGGACATTTGTTGCCAAAATTAAGAATATCACAGACTCCTCAGCTATCTGTTTGAGGCAGGTATAACCTACCCAGAACACAGTTTCATTCCCTGTATACATATGTCACTATTGACCAGTCCTGATTCAGTGGCATCTTTGCCATCTCTCTCCGTATACTCAGTGTCAGGCAGGGTTTTTTTTGTTTTCCTCCCTTATTATGATGGTAAGATGAGGTGAAGTGTTCATGTCAGTCTCAATATATCCAGGTACTTTTATGACCTTCAGCACCATGTTTTCTGAGGGACTAGACTGCAACAAATTCAACAGGTAAAGACAGCTGAACAGTAAATACTGAAGGGGACTCTGCTATATGCATATGGCAAGTAGCATTGATTTTGGAAGCTCTATACATTAAAAATGAGCTTTAATTATGTGGTATACACCTAATTAAAATGTACTATAATTGTTGAAATATTTTACTGAAGTCATATTTTTTCAAGCGACAGGTTTACCAGATGATAAAACTTGTCTTGTGGTTCCCATGTGCTTGCCAAGAAGCTCTGAGCTAAGTACAGTGGGTGGGGTCAGTCGTGGACATTAAACTCCCTGTGAATGCCAGCATTCTTCACTAAGCTCTTGTTCTGAAGGCTTAAGTCAGGCTTCTTGCCAAACACTCAAGTCCAAGACAAATTGCCTATGTGGGCGTTTTGTTCACAAAGATGACTGAGGTTCAGTTTAGCTAGATGGATAAACCTTTTGAAATGTTGCTTGTTAGAACTGACTATATTATAGATCACAGTTAGTTGCTTATTGAAAAGAACTGTGAGAAGAATATAAGTTACCCTCAAATCAGAGGCACCTAGGTAGAAGTACTCACAGCATTTTGCAAATGTACCCTCACCTGTGCTCACACAGAATGCAACCATTTATTAATGATGGACTTGTTTTAAAAAATACGCATACCGCAGTTATGTGGTTTTCAGACTTTACCTTGTTTCTTTTACTTACAATACTAGTGCATAATATACAAGGAATTTGTAAGGAAGAATTCCTGACCCCTATACACCATGTTTTGATTTGTATTGAACAAGTCTGTGTGTGTCAGGTGGTGAAGTTAGTGCTGGTGATTGGGGGTGAATTCCCTCTTGGATGAAAGTGCCCCAGGGCAATGAGCCTCCAAAAGGCCCTATGCAACACTTAAGCCCACTTAGGCCTCAGTTCAAGGACTGAAGTGCTCCATGAGGCCCTGTCCTGGACCTCAGCACTGGGGTACATTTTACTCTGGATCAAGAGCTGAATCTTAAATTTATAAAATGTCACAGCATCCTGCATTACACCCTCTATGCAGAACAAAGCCAGGCTGTAGTTGAAACATGACACATTCCTGATTCCTCTTGTCTACACAAGTCTCTTAGCCCCTTCAGCACTTCCCTCAATTTGTTTTTCATCGTTCTTTCATTATAGGGAAAAATTAATCTTCTCTAACCACCCAAAACTCTTTAAAGAACTTTGAAACCTGGGAAAGTACAATCCAGGATGTCACCTTGTACAGGAATTCAAGGGAAGGGGAACTGTTTGTAAAATGCAGTGTGTCTGCATCAAAGCCACTTCCCTAAGGCACTGGACTAAAATAAAAAGTTATTTTCCCCTGTAGGGACTAGATTTTTTCCTCCCTTTTTCTTATCTGTATGAATGAGTCTGTTCTTTTTTCTGAAGGGCCTATTCCGCCTCAGTTTAAAGAAATTTATTTTTAAACTGTGTTCTTGAAAGGTACTAGCCTTAGAGACTGAGGTCCTGGCTTAACTACAAAACAGGTACAGCCTAGAAAGTGTGCTTTCATCACGTTCTGTGAGGGCTAACTTTGTCCATTCCACCCTTGGCTTCTCTGCTGAGACCGCCAGCAAGGTTGCCAGTAAGTACCAAAGGTGGTGGTACGATTTGTGATGTGAATGTGTGTATCCTGGGAACTGGACTGAGACAACCAAATAATGTCACACAGGGTTCAAGATAACTATCAGATTGTATCAGCTGTCATTTACTGGTCATCAGACTGGATTTGACCTAATAGCAGCGTAAATAAGGCGGGCGGAATCAGGTCTTTGAAGATTCATGTGGAATTAACAGCACCCTACAGGGTGTTATGAAAATCATGACAGCGATTATGGTGTTTGTGACACATTCCCGCACTATTCATGGTATTCCATATTTGATATGTATGCTAAAAATAAGAATACTGTGAATATCCCAGTAAAATTAATTAGCATTTGCAGGTAAAATTATCAAGTGTTTCAAAGATGACCACAGTTGTAATACATTAAGTTGCTCAGATGATATTAAAATTACACACACTGAACAATGAGCATAAAACAAAATATTGAATAGCTGTTCATTCAGTGAACACCATCCATCCTATGCACTGAATCAGGCAGGGGTCCAGTAGAAAAAAATATAGTATCGGATCACGTAATTAAAGACTGTATCCTAATGCATGCATGCAAGAAGGGGTGAATTAAGGCTGCAAAGGCCACCTTCATTCTGGCTTATCTTAACTTTTGAGTGCTTGACTTTGCAAGCTTAATATCATTCTTTTTAATGTGGGAAATTACGTATCCAAGCTAGGTTTTTTTAAAAAGAAAACTGAAACAACAAATTCATTCCATGGCATCCATATAGGGCTGCAATGTATAATGTATAAAAAGTTAATGGTGAGTGTGAAATGGCAATGAAACTTTTTAAAAAGGAAGTACTCAATATACCTTAGAAGTATCGTAACATTGAAAAAGGAATCCCATAGTTACGACAACTGTTAGATTTTGTACTGAATTACACAGTAAATATACTAAAATAACAATAAAGATGTGAAAATGTTATAGTCTGCAGATGTCACCTGCACATAGGTTTTCACAACTTTTCTTTCAAAACCTTAATTTTTTTCTATAAAAACCCTCCTAGCACCTGCCCCTGCCCCTCTTGGAGCTGTGTAACCTGAGTATATACACTATGGCAATTTACACAGTGAGACAGAAGCTCAGCATTCATAGAGGCCTGATCCGGCATTCTCTGAAGTCAGTTTCAGTTCAGTTCAATGAGACTTTACTGGCATGACAAGCTATACAAGTGTTACCAAAGTATAAAAGAGACAGACAGACCCTCAGGTAACTGTCAAAAGTAAGTAAGATCTATCCATAGTTGGACTGTACATTGTTTGGGGTCTGATCCCCTTTATCCATTTGTCATTACTGCCCATTGTTGGAGGTAGGTTGTTACAGGCCTCTCTCCTTTCTGCCAGGGCAGGGCACAATTATTCCTCATTGCATTTTGATGAGATGTCTTTTATAATTCCTGATAGTTTGAGGAAATCTCTCTTAAAAATCTTTTTATTAAATTCTGTGGGCACTGGATCAGATTGCCAAGAGGCAGGTGTGCTAAATAGGGTAGCCAACTTTCTGATTGCAGAAAACTGAACATGCTTTCCCTGCCCCACCCCTTCCCCGAGGCCCTGCCCCCCGCCCACTCCATCCTCCCTCCATCGCTCACTCTTCCCCACTCTCACTTATTTTCACTGGGCTGTGGCAGAGGGTTGAGGTGCAGGAGGGGGTGAGGGCTCTAGCTAGGGGTGTGGAGTCTGGGGTGGGGCCGGGAATGAGGGGTTTGTGGTGCAGGAGAGGGCTCCAGCTGTGGGGTGGAGCTGAGGGGTTTGGAGTGGGGGGGGGGCTCTGGGCTGGAGCAGAGGATTGGGGAGTAGGAGGGGACAAGGGTTCTGGCTGGGGGTACGAGCTCCAAGGTGGGACCAGAAATTTGGGGTTCAGAGTGCAGGAGGGGGCTCTGGGCTGGGGCAAGGGGTTGAGGTGTGGGAGGGGGTAAGGGCTCCGGCTGGGGATGTGGGCTCTGGTGTGGGGCCAGGGATGATGGGTTTGGGGTGCAGAAGGGGCCTCCAGGCTGGGCGTGAGGGGTTCGGCATGCGGGAGGGGGATCAGGGCTGGGGCAGGGCATTGAGGCGCATCAGAGGGTGAGGGGTGCAGGTTCTGGGTGGCGCTTACCTTGTGCAGCTCCAGGAAGCGGCAGCATGTCCCCCCCTTTGGCTCCTAGGCACAGCAGCAGGTGGCTCAGCTCCGCGCACTGCCCTTGCCTGCAGGCACTGCCCTTGGAGCTCTCATTGGCCATGGTTCTCAGCCAATGGGAGCTGCGGAGTCTCCCTGGCCGCTCCTGCACCTAGGAGCCGGAGTGGGGACTTGCTGCCGCTTCACAGAGCTGCGCAGAGCCAGAGTAGGCAGGGAGCCTGCCTTAGCCATGCTACGCCACCAACCAGACTTTTAACAGCCCAGTCAGTGGTGCTGACTGGAGCCGACGGGGTCCCTTTTCAACCGGGCGTTCCAGTCTAAAACCAAATGCCTGGCAACCCTAGTGCTAAAGTGAATTTAGTGACCAAAATGGGATTCACATTTTGTATTATCTGAGATCATTTCCCCAAATAGCCCAATACAATTTAACTAGTGTTTTTAAATAATGTGATTTTTTTTTGTAGAGCTGTATACTATGTGGTCTACTGGGGAGACCCAGCAACTGGAAGGCAGGATTCTAGTACCTGGGTTTGACTCCTGATTTAGTGCCTGGTTTCCTACGTAACTTCTCTTTGCTTCACTTTGAACCAGATCTTTGGGGCAGGAGCTATCTTTTTATTCCTGGCCCATAATTGGGGCTCATAGGTGCTACCACACTAGAAATTAATAATGAAATAATCATAATAATCGGGGACCCTTTCATTGTGGAAAATAAATTCATTAAGGTTTGTAAAACATTTTGAGATCTTTGTATGAAGGAGTCTAAAGAAGTACAAAAGTGAATGGTTGGTACTTGTGCACAGTCTACAGGATTTATGTGTAAATTGGATCTGTGATAGCTGATAAGTTGTACACAAATAACACCTGATCCAGCTCCCATGGAAGTCAGTGGAAAGACTCATTAGAAGATGGATTAGTCCCCTAATAATTAGAACTGGGAGAAGCAGGATATAAATATAATTTACTTTTATAAAACTTTTAATTGAATGAATAAAATATCACTGCATGAAAATGCAAAGCTCATAAAAATCCACACCCTGCTTATACCAGCACTGCAACGTATTAAGATAATATACACAAGATTTGTATTACCATGCCAATACAATAGGGAAGTCTCCTGTCTCTCTTTCAAATAACCCCCTCATGCAACTTTCAAATGTTGACCGTGACATCAGACCTTCATAGGGCACTAAGCTGTGTTTCCTACTCTTATGATATATTTGATTTCAATGCAAAACAGCAGACTCATCAAAAGCCCACATGCCAACATTAAGTCATGTAGATACTATACATCAATTTCCCCAGAATCTTGCATAAAGTACTTCAGGCAAGCTCACAAATAATGCAATACAGAAGGGAAAAAACCCAAGTAGGGAAAAGATTTTCATCAACAGGGTCCTTTTAAAATATTTCTATCCTCCCCGACCTTTGACCCCTGGCTCAAAAAGCACAGCAATATTGCAACTGGCTTCAAAGCTTCTTTGACCACACATTGACATATGGGACCAATTTCTCTCCCCAGTTATAACTGTGTAGTCTTCCTGAAGTCAATTTGCATGTGTAGTCTTCCTGAAGTTGTTTGCAATTGGGGGCAGTATCTGGTCCTGAAATAACAGATTCTTTGACGACACACTAAATATTTGGATAATGCACAGTTTCATTACTGTTATGTTTTAATTTCTCACTAATGCATGTTTATGTATTTATAAATACACAGACCCAATCGATAAAAATGTTCTAAGAATAACATCTGAGCATAATGTATGTACACGTATGCATCCGAAAGACTAACAGCACCTGCCACTCAAAACTGTAGCTGCACTAGGATACTGCTTTTCTTCACTAGACATGTTAGGACAGATTCACATCTGACAGACTTGTGCTGAAATATGGCACTAGAGTGAGAGACTTTTGTCCTACATGCCCATTTTTGGCTTTTGCCAAGGAGCCCATTTCATCAGTTCAATGTATTCCTTATACATGCTGGAAAAATCACTGTCTCTGTAGGCCCCTCCCCAGCACAGACTCTAGGGAGCATTCTGCTTATCTGTGGTTTTACCCTGCCCCTCAGTTAACTCGGACGCACTCCAGAGCACGGAACATCATGTGGCTTTGTGGCAAACTCTCCTGGGTGCTTTGGATCTATAAACCAATAATATATCCTGGATAATACTGTTCATTCCCTGCCAGGTAATAAAAGACCTTTTCATGGTTTCACAGGAGGCGAGGGAAGAAGAGTGCAAAGAACCCCTTTCTCTCCCAACCCAAGAGCTTCTGACAGTCTTCCATGCAATGCACACTTTTCAGGCATCCTCAAGGACTTACATCACCTCCAGTGGGAGGGACTGGGATGGGGAGCTATGAATGAAATGGCTGCACTCTCCTTTCACTGCAGCCTACAGAACAGGCCCTGTACACTGGCTGGAAATGCTTCACCTCCTAAAAAGGCTGTAGCACTGGGCATGCTCCCTATAGGTTTGATCCAAAGCTCACTGAAGTCATTGGAAAGTCTCCCATTGACTTCAGTGGACTTTGGATCTGATTCCAAGTTCCAGAGGAATTTTGCCTCTGATGAGCCTAAGAAGTATGTATTGCTGCATTGCTGGACTACATGTAATTTCATTCCAATAGTCATGAATAGGACATAAGAAATGGGGAAATACCAATACACATTTCCTGCTCATACAGTAGGTGTCATTAAAAAGTATAATAGTGTTCCACACTATTGACTTTACCACAATATGTCCTATGCTTAGAGGATATTCTACTGTGAGATATTTGTACAGTGCCATGGTAAGTGTTTACTTTTTAACATCACTCACTCTACTCCCGATGGAAAAGCTATTTGGACTCTGCAATTTCCACCATATTTGTTGATTTCTCATATTTCAGTTACTCTGCTGATCTATGTTATGTCCAATTTAAACAAACAATGTAATTTACATCCAGGAGAAGGCAGATGTAGATAATAAAAATGTTAAATAGAAACCCCCAATATACAGACAGGTATGGGTTATACTTTGACCGTATTTGTCTAGAACATGGTTATGGAAACCCAGTGTATGCTGAACTGCCAAAACAAATAGAGTCTAAACAATAAAAGATGTGCTGACTTTACATCATTTACTTCTACAGTGATTCCATTATTTTGCAAAGGGATCAAAATTTAGTACAATTATTCCAAGGGGAAGGTAGGAAGGGAAGGGAAGATTTTAAGGCAATAAACAAATTAAACAGACCCATCTTTCAAAAGTCAACTACCAGAATGGAAACCACTTCTTCTCTAGACAGAGGGCCCACTCTTGCCACTGATGTCAACAGAAATGTAACTATAAACTTCTTTTAGAGCAAACAATATGGGCCAGACCCTCAAATCACCATAGCTCTATTAGCTTCAATAGAGCTATAGCAATTTACACCAGTTGAGATTTTGGCCCCCCATGAGCTAATTTTCTTAATATTTATCCTTCTAACACCTCAGATTTTAACAAATAAATCTCGCTTGTTAAAAGTATCTTTCATTAGTAATAGAATAAATAGATACAATGTGAAAATTCTCCTACCAGCCCAAACTCCTCCTACAGGTAAAATTCCCATTGACCTAGTCCCATTGAGGACTAGGCTATAAAGTATGGCCTTGCTTCCTCATGGGTCTTGTAACTCAGGTTCCTCTTGCTCCCATTCTTCTCTATGAGACAGGCTCCTTAGATGGTTTACAACTCAATGATGGACAATGGTCTCCTCTCTTATTGAGGCACCACAATGCACCATGGAAGTCACAATGCAGCAGTGCATCACAAGAGACGTAGTCTGGCTGAGGAACCTAGGCCATAGAACAAAATGGAGGCATGACATACTTTTAAATGGAAATTTTTCAGTTTTCAGGTGTTTCTTTTTTCAGTGAAACACTGAAATTATCCATGGAAAGCAGACATGTTTTGCCAAAAAAAATTGTTGAAAATCAAACAATGGAACATATTTTTTCCTTCAAAAAAATAGTTTTGATGGAAAAATTTTAACCAACCCTCTGATGCAAACATTTATTCAAATGAATACACATGAATCATAGAATCATAGAATATCAGGGTTGGAAGGGACCTCAGGAGGTCATCTAGTCCAACCCCCCGCTCAAAGCAGGACCAATCCCCAACTAAATCATCCCAGCCAGGGCTTTGTCAAGCCTGATCACTTGGCATGATCCTAGAATCTGATACTTTTAAAATGTACTATAGGACAAAGATTTATTGGCATTTCTTGCAAAATGTTATATGACTTTAATGTGTATTGAATTCAACTATACAAACAGGCATTAGAATTCTGAACAGGGTATATAAGTAAGTTGTGATGACATTTCATTAAATATATAGATCATTAGCTTTATCTATGATATTTGTCGGTATTCAGATTAACCAAACTGAAATTCCTAGGAATCTATCTAGAAAACATTTATTTTATTTTATTTTAAGCTAATGATTTGGGGAAAGCAGATATCAGAGTAGATATGACTGGAGAATTATCATCTCTGCATCTCTTAGTGAATGGCACAAGACAAGTGATTGCTGTCATCTACATGGCATTCACAGTGCCCCTCAATTTTCTTGCAGCTGGAGAGTTATTATGTAAATAGACCAGGACTGGGTTCCCTTGCTTCCCAAAGTAGAATAGAATTTCCCTATCAACAAGCCCTGCCTCAGGAGTGGGGCCATGTCTAGTGGTGACCAGAAAAAAGGGACAATCTGATACCTGCCCTCTTGCAGAACTTCCCCATCATGATGAGGAGAAATGTGGTACACTGCATGGTTTGATGTTCTCACTAAGCTTTTTAGTGGAAACAGTTGGCCCTGTTGGCAATAACTGAGAAGTCCACTTACACAGGAGGAAGGGAAAGAGCAAAGGGATGAAGAAGGATGAGTGGAGACAATGGGAAAATTCAAAGGGAAGGGTGGGACCAGATGGGAGGGGGCATGGAAGGGCTAAGAGCAAGAAAAGAAAGGAAAAGGGGGAAGACAGGATTGATCTGTGGTTAGTGTAGACATTAAACTTCTTATTTGATCTTAGTGCTTTTCAGAAGTCTACAGCCCTCAAGGAAGTCTCTAGTGCAGACCTCATATGGTTCATTTAAGCTAGACTACTGTAATGAGCTCTACTTCGGACTAATCCAGAAGTGCAGACTGCAGCTGCCCACTTCCAAAGTGAGGTGAGCTACTGCAGAAAGCCTGTGCTTAAGTCACAAAATTTGTTCCCTGTTCACTTCTGGTTGCAGTTCCAGTGACAGTCTTTTACTGCATGATCTGGGACTCAGTCAAGTGAGAGACCACCTGCTTATGCTATATCCCAGTTGACCAGTTAACATGGACTGGGAAACTCCTGTTCTCAGTTCCTAGGATTGATCTCCACCCGACCAATGGCAAGGTATTCCACTTGAGGCCATATTTCTGCAGTTTACATCCCTTCATGTCTCCCAGAATCTGTCTTTTCACGATTCAGGATATGACACTTTTTTTTTTTTTTTTTAGATTTTAGTTTTGCTTTATAAATTTGTCTTTTGATTCTGAACAAGAGGGTTGCTAGCATTTCTGTAGACAGCTGTCAAGGTTCTTGAGTGCTACCTGCTGTCAGTAGCCGAACAGGTAGAAAAACAGCTGAGAAAATGTGGGGGGGGGGTTTAATTCCAATTGTGTCTGAAATTCAAAAATTTGAAAAATTTTATGCAGCCATTGTTGGTGATAAACTCTTCAAAACTGTCATCTAAATTTCTCAATTCCATCCACATTAAAAAAAATTTAAAAAATATATTGACCAGCTGTAGTGAGTAGCATATGGAAGTTATACTTTTTAAGTTCTGTAATAATCTTGTAGCTGCTACAAAGTTACATCAATGAAACAAGCAATCTAACATGGTTTGTGACTGACTTTCAACAGAACATTGTCCTTTAGTTATTGTGAACAAATTCAACCTACCTGCAAAGGGACAGCTAACATGCTAACCACTTGGTATTTTTCAAAAGGAAAAGACATTCAACCTAAATTGAACTCTGAGATGAGTGTCATGGATAACTTATTAAAGCAAGAATGAGTATCTGAATCAGTGGGTCCAAAAGGAAGCAAGAAAAAAGTAGCTAAAACACCACAGAAAGTGAAAACACAACCTTAGAATATGTCTACACTAAAAGTGCTACAGTGGCATGCCTGCAGCTATGCCGCTGTAGCTCTGTAGCATAGACACTTACTACAACAATGGAAGGGGGTTTTCTGTGAATGTAGTTAATCCACTCTCTACCAAGAGGTGGCAACTAGGTCAACAGAAGAATTCTTCCATTGACCTAGCTGTGTCTACAATGGCCATATGCGACACAGTTAGGTCAATCTACATTTTAGATGTAGACCAGACCTAAGTTAGATGGATCATTTAATCAGTTGTTTTAGTTTATAAAGCGGTGGTAATCCCAACTCTCCTCTACGGCTGTAAGACTTGGGTGACCTATAGAAAGCACTTGAAAAACCTGGAACACCAGCATCAGCACTTTCTTCAGAAGATCCTCAACATAAAGTGTGAGGATTGGCGCAGTAAGGCCAGCATCTTCGGTGTTGAGGCCCTGATTATCCAACACCAGTTGAGGTGGAGCAGGCACTGTGTGTGCATGCCTGATCTACACTTACCAAAACAACTGCTGTGTGCCCAACTCACCAAAGGAGAAAGGAAACGGGAGGCCAAAATAAATCCTTTAAAGACACCCTCAGGAGAAACATCAAGAGATGTGGCATTGACACCACACACTGGGAGACAGCAGCCCAGGACAGGGATAACTGGCGAAGACTTGTCAGAGAGGGAATGTCAACTTTTGAGGAAAATCGCCTTGCCCTGGATGCAGAAAAACACTGGAAAAGAGAGTAAACACAATTGTCATGTCTTCCAGCACCACCTGCAATGTCTGCCAATGAGTCTGTGACTCAAGAATTGGAGTCCTTGGTCACCAAAGGACTCATGAAAAATAAAACCTGTGAAAGAAATCATCCTCGACCTTGAGAGATCGCTGGTGATCATGCTATATATGGAGAGGGGAAAATGCCTTCTTGATCTCAATTTACATTCTGGTCTCAAACCTGAGATTTAATCTGTATCTAATTCAAAATTAACTGACATAGGGAGAGGCATGAGGCTAGAAAAATAATGTAATAAAACTCTGTATAGATCAGAAGGCACCTTATTCACCAGTGATCTGAGCTATGATCTTGTTTGCTAGCAGAGCAGCTATCTTCTTTTTAAAATATGCGCATTCACATTAATATCACAATTGCCTCTTAACTTCCCATTTACTTCATTAGACTTTGAATCAGGCCCTTGCTCTCTAGTAAAGCTGCCTTCCATCACAGAACTGCAATGTCTCCCTCCTTTTGATTTGAAGCTTAAAGAAGAAAACAGCCTCCAACCAACATGAACCTAACTAGAAGTGTCCTTATAGATGGGAAACAATATGCAAAAAAATCACATCAGCTTTACCCAACATTAAGATAAAATGTTATGTGACCTACAATCCAATACACTGTTGTATGTGATCATCATGCAGTATAATTTTATAACATTTTTTTTTCTTAGTGTACTGAACTTCAGTGATTTCCAAAGTGTTAAAAATGTTCTGTTTGCTACTATAAATTATTATAATTGACAGTGCATTGTCAATCTATTGCAAAGCTGATTTAATTAAGAATGCCAAGGGGCATCATTTGGGGCCAGGTATCTAAGCTGCAAACATTTTTTGATCTCAACCTCTCCCTATAGGACTGTCCACACTGGCACCAAAGGCTGGAGGGCAAGAGAACAAAGGGAATTTTATGTGTCTGAATTCAAATTCTTTCCCTTTGAAATGAAGCGTCCAGAATGGGCAATAAAACTGTGAAAATGGATTTCTGGCCGCATTTGATGTTAAGCCTTTAGTGTCAAGCGCCAGGTCTTTTTTTTTCCCCCTTTCTTTTAGGGTGTTTTTTTTTTCCTGAATGGTCTTGTGGGGAATTTGTCCTATAATTTACTTCTTACAGATTGTGTGCATACAGTACTGCCTGTCTCATCCCCAGAACTTGAAGGATGAAAAAAAAAAGTAGATTTTTTTATTTAACTTGTATTTTCAGTAAAATTGTAATAGAAAACATTAAATAGATTAACTTCATATTGCTCATTCTCCCCCACCCTTGTAGGCTATATGTGAAATCCTAATGTTTATTAGGCATCTCTGTAGAAAGAGGATCTTTTTCTCAAGTCTCCTTCCACTTTCACACCAAGTTCTCATAATCATTTATGTCATCTCTCCCATTCCCATAGTGGGAGATTGCAATGCAATGGGAAAATCAAAGGATTAGGCCCACTTAGAATGATCATGCAGGGGGATCTATTATAACAATGATTACAATCTTTTTATTTTTAATAGCTCGCCACTGATGGGAGAGTGAGAGGAGGGAGAAGAGTGGCATATAAATGAAAGGAATCTTGACATATTGAGATAACAATGATCTTGGCTATAGAGATTGTTTCTAAGCTTTGATTGCATATGAAAATTGATCTTTAAATATTTATTTGTAACAAAAGCAGTTGGCAATACCTTGTTAAGGCTGGCTAAATTAATTGAAATTGTTAAGCACCATGCAGACAGTGTATTCCTGCTGTCTAAAGAAAACTTTTTTTGTGGGTGTGTGCATATTTTACTTTAAAAAAAAAAAAGTGGGAGCACTTCATTATTTATTTATAACCCATGCTTTCAGCAAGCAAAATTACAATGATTAGTGTTAGGGGGCTTATTCCTTCACCCACTTACTTCCCTGGTCCTTCTCGCATGAACAGAGAGCAACAATACCCGAAGTCCAAAGGTGCAAACAATTCGATGTTTATTGGGGTGAACTTCCAGCAAGCATGATTCCAGTTTCCTTCCTTAGTGTCCCCCTTCACAGCTCTGACACCACAGAGCCTTACACCTGTGTCCCTGTTCCCATTCCTGCCCTTAGCCAAAAATGATTCCAATTTCCTTACCCCCATTCCCTGTTCCCATTTTCCCCACACACACCCACCCACTCGCTTCCTGATTGACTGCAGACTATATAGTAAAACTTGAGTTCTGCTTAGCTATACCTTAACCAATCATTTTCTTGAAATTTAACTAACCAATCCTAACATATTGTAACATGATTATGTAACCAATTATATCCCACCACCTTAATTAGTTCACACCCAGCAAAATTAATTATACAGCAGACAGAAACAATCACAGAACCAGACAGAGATTATTCAGACAAACAATAGCAAAGTGGGAACTATAATGACAAAACAATACAGAAGTGAGGATTTCACATCCCAGCTATTAAGTGAGTTCTTGCCAGACAGGATGCTATCAAACTAAGTTTCCTTTTACATCTTCTAGTCTCTTCCCTTTCTCTGGAGGCGATAGGCATTATCAGGACAGGATTGTATTCCTAACAGCCCAATAGCACCTTATTTCAATGTGACTAGTTTGGAATGTGAGGATCTGACCATTTGCTTATGGCTGCCTCTGTTGCTTAGCCAAAGGCCTTAGCCTAAGAACAGGGCCTCAGACTGTCTCAGTAAGAGAAGGCCCTTACACCGGCAGACAGTGATTTTGATTCTTTCTTTTATACCTCTATAACTAGCCAAGTGATAAGAATACACCTAAATTCTTCGAGTACAGGCCTTTACCGACAGGCCTGAATATCTATATCCTAACAAGAAAAGGAGTACTTGTGGCACCTTAGAGACTAACCAATTTATTTGAGCGTAAGCTTTCATGAGCTACAGCTCACTTCATCGGATGCATACTATGGAAAGTGTAGAAGATCTTTTTATACACACAAAGCATGAAAAAATACTTCCCCCCACCCCACTCTCCTGCTGGTAATAGCTTATCTAAAGTGACCACTCTCCTTACAATGAAAAGAAAAAAGAAAAGGAGTACTTGTGGCACCTTAGAGACTAACCAGTTTATTTGAGCATGAGCTTTCGTGAGCTACAGCTCACTTCATCACGAAAGCTCATGCTCAAATAAACTGGTTAGTCTCTAAGGTGCCACAAGTACTCCTTTTCTTTTTTCTTTTTACGAATACAGACTAACACGGCTGTTACTCTGAAACCTCTCCTTACAATGTGTATGATAATCAAGGTGGGCCATTTCCAGCACAAATCCAGGGTTTAACAAGAATGTCGGGGGGGGGGGCGGGGTAGGAAAAAACAAGGGGAAATAGGTTACCTAGCTCACGAAAGCTTATGCTCAAATAAATTGGTTAGTCTCTAAGGTGCCACAGGTACTCCTTTTCCTTTTACGAATACAGACTAACATGGCTGTTACTCTGAAACCTGTCTATATCCTAACAATTAGCAGTCCTTTTCCTAGTCTATCAAGTCAAGGTGTCAAAATCCAAACACAGTTCAAAAAGGGCGGGAGAGACCCTATTACCAGGACTTGGAATCTTTGCCAACATAGCATAACAAAATGTCTTTAAGGTACATCTCTTGCCTGTCAATACTGCTAAGTAAAGAAAAACCAAACAAAAATGCATTCTCTTTCCGGCTTCTGGAATTCACAGTCTCTACTTCTACGTCCCTCTTCTAAACCTCCCTTCCTCCCCACACCCATGCTTTTTTTAAAAATTTATTTATTTTCTTTCTCCAGGCCTCCTCCAGGCCTCCTGCTATCTCTCTAGAGCTTTTCCCTTCCTATTTATTCTGATCTTTTTTTCTTTTTGTTTCACATTCCATATTTAGCTCACTTTTCCTCTTTTCCTATGTTCTCATATATTTCACCCCGCATTTTACCTTCTCTTATTTTTCTCTGCACCTTTATGTCTTTCTGAGTCTCTATTTCCTAAATTTTAAGGCAGTTTTTTATCATTTTGAGTTAAATGTGCACAGCCTGCTTCCAGTCTGAGTTATATCAGTGTAAATCCATAGTAACAATTAAATCCATGGAATTATTCTGATTTGTAACTCCGATCAGAATCTGGTACAGTGGATTTACACGGATATAAAACCAGTATACATGAGATCAGAATCAGGGCCAGAATGCTTTAAATCACCATAGAAAACAGATTACGTTGATAAACTATTTTATCAACGTAAGGAATTTATGTGAACAGTCAATCAGTCATACTCATAGCACTAGTACAAAGCAAACAATTCTCTAGAACGCAGTATCTTGTATGAATCCCTCTTTTTCCAGAATACTAGGAATGATTGCTTCTGAGAACAGTGACCTGCCATAAAAATGTGTAGTACCAGCAGTGCAAATCCTCATTCAAATTTTGGAAGGCTTTTTTTTTTTAATATGGTGTATACCAGAGTGCTATGGAAAATAGAGCTTACTCCCAGCACAAGAAGAAGAAAGCGTGTCAATACAACTTAAGAACAAGCCAATATGCAGTTTGTGTACAGTAAGGACAGATCACAATGAAAGATGTTTGTTGGAAAGCCAAGCAACTCATAAAGCACCCTACAAAAATATGGGGTTTGGTTGGTTGGTTGATTCGTTAGTTTTAAGTTATCATGTTCACAAAACAGAAAAGTATTTCATATGGTACAAGAGATGGCATTTTTCAATACTGGGTCTTCACCCTCCTGATTTTATTTATGTGAGATCAGAGGTCAAACTCCTTAACTGATTTCAGAGGAGATTCCGAAGAGATTCAGCTGTTGGTTGTATGAACAGAATGGGATGATACATTACCACACAGGTCTAGTAACATTCAAACTAATAAGCTACTATATATTCCCAGCTACAGTATAAATAAAGCTATTGATTACATAGGAAGATATTTCACTCTAGATATACATATTTAATTAAACAACCAACTTACAAAGTGAACCATTTTGATTACTACAGAAGTCTTATGTAATTTATCTCAGCCAAAACATACAGTACAGTACAAAACAAACATTGAATTCTGGTGTGGTTATTTCTTTGTACGTACATTCCTTTAACTCTAACACAGTTTCATCTTCAACTATGCATAATATCAAATTATAGGACTAGCCCAAGGTCATAGCAATTGTCTTATAAGCACCAGGGCCTGATTCATCAAAGCATTTAACACACTCTCAACTTTAAACAGGTGATTAATTCCATCCCTACTCTGCAAAGTACCACATGCTCAAAGTTAAGCATATGATTCAGTGTTTTGCTGGGTTGCACTCTTTATAAGATAGTGAAAACTATACTCACTTTAAGCCCTCCTTCCACTGAGGGACTGCCAGGAATTTTGTTTTTTAAATGTCCGTATCTGGAAATTGTACTAAGGGTCTTTCTTATTGAAGGGCTTGATCCTGTTCTGTCTGGACACATGTACTTGCATCTAAGTTTTAAAATTGGTTTGCTCACTTTTTCACTCATGCACAGTGACCAGTTCTCCAAGATGTGCTGTAACATACACCAAGCAACATATATAAATGCAGGATTAAGTCCCAAAAAGAGCACATATAAACATAAATGTAAGCAATGTATTATGAATTCTGAGAATCAGACATTTCTAAATTTGGTATAGGACTCAGAAATTTCCAGCTTCCATACTGCTTCTAGGACAGACATATTATATATAATTAAATATTCTGCAGACACAAACATTTCCACAACAAATACTACATTTTCACAGCAATTGTGTGAATTAGAAAAACAGGAAGATTTTAAATATTTTACACAGCCCTACCAAAATGACAGCCAACATTTTTGTATTCCATCTGTTAGCCAGGCAGTGTTTCACTCTATCCCGGCAGTGGTCAGCCTTCACATTAAATTTTATGGAAATGAGCTTTCCAGGCTCTATTGCAGTCATATCACCTCAGGCTGTGATAATGTGAGGTTTTATAAACAAAACAGTATTGGGCTTGCCAACTATTTGGGTGTGAGACCTTGAAGGTGTTGAAGGAAAGCTTTTTGGTTACTCAGTAAATATCTGCCCTCTGAGATAGTTTGGATCAATGCCTTGATGTAGTAGGAATGGCACTTTACTGTTGGCGGTGTGTCTTTCAAAAGAGACAAATCCGAAGTCTATGACCACTTGAAATCATTAAGGATTCCACATCACTTGACATGTGAAGGCCGGTTAGCTAACCCCAGTCTCATAGCCAAATTGGAATTTGGAAGCCTACCTAATGAATATTCCATAGCTTTTCAGCTGGGTATGGCATCCTTCACTTCCTGTCCTAAATTGTAGTTTTGTGCAACTCGGCAGCTACCATGTTCCTAGAGTTGGCTGCATTTTAGTAGATTGAAATAATTCTCCTTAATGCACTTTGGAATCCTCTTGGATGAATGATGTGTGACTGAAAACAAATGGAGTACTTTTGGCACCTTAGAGACTAACCAATTTATTTGAGCATAAGTTTTCGTGAGCTACAGCTCACTTCTTCAGATGCATCCGATGAAGTGAGCTGTAGCTCACGAAAGCTTATGCTCACATGAATTGGTTGGTCTCTGAGGTGCCACAAGTACTCCTTTTCATTTTGCGAATACAGACTAACACGGCTGCTACTCTGAAACCTGAAAACAAATGACAGTTATCAAAGTGTGTATTTAACTTGTCCCCTTTATTTTGTTTTCCAATATGGGTCCTAAGAAATAAGACAAATATTTTCAGCTGTGTTCCTCTCATGCTTGAAGTAAGCATCATCTCAAGGGAATATTTTTAACAAACAGGCAGTATATACATCAAAATGATCTTTTTTTGCTATTTAAATTTTGGAAAAGATAATGAAAAATTAAATTTCAGTGCAGCATTAAACAATATATAAACGTATGCAAAACCTTAGCTGTCTTGTCAACTTGTTACCCTAAGAATCCCTCAATATCAACTGGAAAGGCGGTTATAAGAATATTCCTATCCTGGTATGTCCATTCTGATTCACCAAAGAAGATCATTTGAGCTCTTAAATGAGAGCCAACATTGCACTGGTCGTTAATATCATTGTGAAATATATATACAGATACTCTGTAAGAAGTTATGTATGTATACTGAAACATGTTTCTAAAGTCTGTATCAAGGCATAGTTGACAAAAGATGTTGATTCACCTGTCTCTCAATCGACACAGTGGCAGCTGTATTTACATATGAAGGAAATGCAGGGAGTAAAATCAACCGAAAGGCAGCACTCTAGAAAATAAACCGCAGGGATTATCCTGACTCCAGGTACCAATAATGAATTTTGGTTGATATAAAGAGAAGACAAGAAAGACTCCCTGTTATCCTGAACCTAGGAAGTAATTGGGCAGTGCAATTACATTTGTGAAAACAGGGTGACAACCAACCTCGGTTGAAATGCTGCAAAGGACATTTGGGGTGAAATAAACTCCTTTAGACAGGAGGCTAGCCTGCTAAGTTAAGTCTCTAGAAATCGTGTTATGATTTTGTTTCATACGTAGTGCTTTTGTTTCCATTATCCCCACTCACTGTCTCTTACATATTAGGCAAGCTGCTGATCCTGAGCTGAACCATTCAAGCTGGTGTATATCCTGTTCCCTTGGGGACAGCAGACCTGGCAATACTGTGAGTGTTCAGTGGATAAGGGCTAGACACTACAGAGGAATACTTCAAGAGGGCTCAGGGGCTGGGGTGCACCTATTTGCTTGCAAGGTAAAGTAAGGACTGGCATAGCCCTGAGGAGATTGTCTAGGCAGCTAACAGGCTGGTGGTGTCCAGGATCTGACACCCAGTTAAGCACAAGTCTCCATCTGGTTGGAGGCAGGGAGTAACAAGGTGACTCACCGTCCTGAACTCCCTGAGAACCGTCACACAACTCTTGCAACTTTAATCACAAATCTCTTGATATTTGATGTTTGTCTTAGCACCCAGCTCCTGGAGTTATGTGATTATATAAGAATTTCAGCTGTCATTTAAATAAAAATGTTATTAGCCCTTGTAAAAAGAAAAGGAGCACTTGTGGCACCTTAGAGACTAACCAATTTATTTGAGCATAAGCTTTCGTGAGCTACAGCTCACTTCATCGGAGCCCTTGTGATTGCAGAAAGAAGCTGGATAAGGCTCATACCCAGAAGGCAAATCAGAGCCCCAACATTCATTATTTTTAAAAAATGTAATGATTTTTAAGCCAGACTAATGATTTTAGAACAGCTGGAGTTTGCAATACTGCAGTAACATATTAGAACAGAATATCACCTTTGCTTAGCTGCATGGCACCATTACTCAACCCATATTATCAAAATATAGGTTACGACAGAACATCTTTATTCCTCTAATCACTACAGACGTCACCCACTGCACTTCACCCAAAGCAAACACATTGAGATCCACCTCACTGTCTAGGCTCCTTCTCTCTCTGTCGCTCTCTCGCTCTCACAAACACCCCCACACAGAGCCTGGCATCTCATTAAAGAGCATATGATCAGATAATAGTAACACAGTCAAGTGATTTTGTTTAGGGTTACATATAGCAAAATCTCTTTATTAGTCTAGTAGTCTGTACAGGCCCTTCATCAAAAACCCACATCTTAAACACCTTAGACTTTGAATGGAGAATGTTCTCAGGAAGAGATGCTGTAGCTCAGACTCATTTCTGGTACTCACAAGTCAGCCTGTGATGGACTAATAGCTTGACCTACCCAAGAAACAAAGTAGTTATATTGTACGGATGAGCTTCAATGAGAGTGAGTCATGTACACTAGGCTTGCTGCAGCTAGTTTCAGGTATACAAGCATGTGAAGTCTACCAGGATGTGGTCAGATTGTAGTAAAGTACATATAATTTGTTTTTCCCCAGAGGCCTTTGCAACAAACCCACAACTTCTTTGGAGGTAACTTGACTTCACTGCACTACTTTCAACCTGCTGGAGAAATTATAAAGGTTACTCACTACCTCTTGGTACCACAACAATGACTAGTGCCATCCTTAAATTAATCTCATTTCTTTTCTTTAGCTCCATAAGTGTTTGGCAGTGGAAGATAATATCAGAAGATTAGTTAGTTATCTTTTAGGTATAAGGCTTCAAAGAAGAGAGAATAATGATGAAAACATAACATATCTAAGTGGAAACTCTGACTATTACTCAGAATATTTTTATATTTAACATAGAATATTAAGAATATTTTTAATTTTTCAAATGCATTATAAGAATATTTTTAATTTTTAAAATGCGTTATAAATAAAATGCATGTCAGGCTTTCAGCTTTTTAGTTTTAACTTTATTAGTAGTAGTTCCATTCAATGTCTTCAGATGGCAGATGGAATTTTAGTGCAATCTATAAGCAATAAACCTACTCATATTCTTATTTGGATATCTTGACCCATTATTATATGTTCTAGTTTTGAGGTGCTTTAGTAAGACGACAGTAATAAGTGCTAAGTGGTTTTTAAATTAATATTTATAGTAGTGACACCAGCCAAGTTAGAAACAGAGCATTAACCTGAGGTTTTATATAGGAGACATACTGAATGGAAAATCTGGAATATATTCTTAATTACAAAAATTGGAGCTTTCCCCTTTTTAATTGACAATCTGGCAACCTGATATGTAAACAAAAATCTATTTTTCAGAAGTATGCAGAAGTCAGTGATCAGCGAACTTCCAAAAGTTCAGATAAAATAATTATCATTATTTATTTAGTACCTGAAAATGAGCTAGGCACTTTGTAGAATAAGTAAAAGCAAGGTTCCGCCTCTGAACAGATTCCAGTCTAATAGCCTGATCCAAAGCCCACTGAAGCCCTTTCATGGAGACCTTACTTTTATTCTTTCACACATTTAGTAGAACCATCAAGATGTGCATATCTAAACTGAGTGACCATATGATCATACTGTAATTCTTGTCCTTCCTTGCTCTTTACCCCTTTTTATTTGCTTGTTATTCTCACTCATTGTATCACACCCAAAATTAGGTTCCAAACCTGCCATTGGCCTCAGGGGTAAGGCTAGACAGCAGCTGGGAGGTGTGATTCCCAGCACAGGCAGACAGATGCACTAGCTCTGCTTGAACCAGCGTGCTAAAAATAGCAGCATGGCTGCAGTAGCACAGGTGGTGGTTCAGACTCACTATTCAAATACAATCCCACCCTCTTCCCTGGGTACATACCTGATTGGCTATCCCAAGCTGCCACCCATGCCACCTTGGCCACACACACTACAATGTTTAGGATGCCAGATCAAGCAGAGCTAGCGCACATCTGTCCACCCATGTGGAGAAACCAGCTACTGCGTACACATACCCCATGTGTAGGTGAGGGCCAGCATTTGCCTTAGGGTCTGATCAAAAGGCCACTGAAGTCACTAGTAGCCTGAGGAACAGAAGCTGGTTGGAGGGTCAAAGAGTAATTTTGGATGTGATACAATGAGGATAAGCAAATAAAAGGGGAAAGGAGTATGGAAGTATAGGGATTACAGAGAGAAAAGTCACAGAGCCATTCAGTGTAAACATGTATAATTTAGCAAGCCATCAAGATGTACGTGGGGTTGGCAGCACCACCTATTAATGTTGACCACCACTTCCCATTACAAGATCCTGTTTTCTGTTGCTGATAGCTTTGCCAAAATTCAACCATTTGGGGTAAAACTTTTCATTCTGGATGCCTCAGACCGAATTCTTTAAAATATATATAGTTCAACCACTTCTGAAAATAAGGCTAGGGGAAAACACCTTGTTTTGCGCATGTTAAAAAATTCTGGTGACCTTTTCTTTCAAAAGTGCTAGTGCTCCCATGCTTTGAAAAAAAAGGGCTTGAAATTTGGCAGAGGTTTGCTTGGGGCCTGTCAAAGTTCCTTCCCCTCTCTGAACTCTAGGGTAGAAATGTGGGGACCTGCATGAAAGACCCCCTAAGCTTATTCTGACCAGTTTAGGTTAAAAGCTGCCACTGGACATCGTACCAAAAGGACTGAAGGTAAAAAATCCATTACAATCTACATACCACACAGACTATGCTGACAGCTTGTGCCACAGGCTCTCAAAGAAACTGCGGAATCACCTGATCAACATCCTCTACAGCAAACAGGGAAAGATTAAGAATGAGCTCTCAAAAATGGATACTCTCATAAAAAAACAACCTTCCACACAAACTTCCTCGTGGCTGGAATTTACTAAAACTAGACAAGCCATTTACAACGCACACTTTGCTTCTCTACAAAAGAAAAAGGACACTAAACTTTCTAAACTACTACATGCTACAAGGGGCCACAGCAATGGTTCCCTCAACCCACCCAGCAATGTTGTTAACCTATCCAACTATACTCTCAGCCCAGCAGAAGCAGCTGTCCTATCTCGGGGCCTCTCCTTCTCCCCCTCCACCCCCACGAACATGATACAGTTCTGTGGTGACCTAGAATCCTATTTTCGACGTCTCCGACTCAAGGAATATTTCCAAAATGCCTCTGAACAACATAGTAATCCACAGAGGCCTCCCTACCAACATTACAAAAAGAAGGATTCTAGGTGGACTCCTCCTGAAGGTCGAAACAGCAGACTGGACTTCTACATAGAGTGCTTCCGCCGACGTGCACGGGCTGAAATTGTGGAAAAGCAGCATCACTTGCCCCATAACCTCAGCCGTGCAGAACACAGTGCCATCCACAGCCTCAGAAACAACTCTGACATCATAATCAAAAAGGCTGACAAAGGAGGTGCTGTTGTCATCATGAATAGGTCAGAATATGAACAAGAGGCTGCTCGGCAGCTCTCCAACACCACTTTCTACAAGCCATTACCCTATGATCTCACTGAGAGTTACCAAAAGCAACTACAGCATTTGCTCAAGAAACTTCCTGAAAAAGCACAAGATCAAATCCACACAGACACACCCCTGGAACCCCGACCTGGGATATTCTATCTACTACCCAAGATCCATAAACCTGGAAATCCTGGGCGCCCCATCATCTCAGGCATTGGCACCCTGACAGCAGGATTATCTGGCTATGTAGACTCCCTCCTCAGGCACTACGCTACCAGCACTCCCAGCTACCTTCGAGACACCACTGACTTCCTGAGGAAACTACAATCCATCGGTGATCTTCCTGATAACACCATCCTGGCCACTATGGATGTAGAAGCCCTCTACACCAACATTCCACACAAAGATGGACTACAAGCCGTCAAGAACACTATCCCCGATAATGTCACGGCTAACCTGGTGGCTGAACTTTGTGACTTTGTCCTTACCCATAACTATTTTACATTTGGGGACAATGTATACCTTCAGATCAGCTGCACTGCTATGGGTACCCGCATGGCCCCACAGCATGCCAACATTTTTATGGCTGACTTAGAACAACGCTTCCTCAGCTCTCGTCCCCTAACGCCCCTACTCTACTTGCGCTATATTGATGACATCATCATCATCTGGACCCATGGAAAAGAAGCCCTTGAGGAATTCCACCATGATTTCAACAATTTCCATCCCACCATCAACCTCAGCCTGGTCCAGTCCACACAAGAGATCCACTTCCTGGACACTACAGTGCTAATAAACAATGGTCACATAAACACCACCCTATACCGGAAACCTACTGACCGCTATTCCTACCTACATGCCTCCAGCTTTCACCCAGATCACACCACACGATCCATCGTCTACAGCCAAGCTCTGCGATACAACCGCATTTGCTCCAACCCCTCAGACAGAGACAAACACCTACAAGATCTCTATCAAGCATTCTTACAACTACAATACCCACCTGCGGAAGTGAAGAAACAGATTGATAGAGCCAGAAGAGTTCCCAAAAGTCACCAACTACAGGACAGGCCTAACAAAGAAAATAACAGAACACCACTAGCCGTCACCTTCAGCCCCCAACTAAAACCCCTCCAACGCATTATTAAGGATCTACAACCTATCCTGAAGGATGACCCAACACTCTCACAAATCTTGGGAGACAGGCCAGTCCTTGCCTACAGACAGCCCCCCAACCTGAAGCAAATACTCACCAACAACCACATACCACACAACAGAACCACTAACCCAGGAACCTATCCTTGCAACAAAGCCCGTTGCCAACTGTGCCCACATATCTATTCAGGGGACACCATCACAGGGCCTAATAACATCAGCCACACTATCAGAGGCTCGTTCACCTGCACATCCACCAATGTGATATATGCCATCATGTGCCAGCAATGCCCCTCTGCCACGTACATTGGTCAAACTGGACAGTCTCTACGTAAAAAAATAAATGGACACAAATCAGATGTCAAGAATTATAACATTCATAAACCAGTCAGAGAACACTTCAATCTCTCTGGTCACACAATTACAGACATGAAGGTCGCTATCTTACAACAAAAAAACTTCAAATCCAGACTCCAGCGAGAAACTGCTGAATTGGAATTCATTTGCAAATTGGATACTATTAATTTAGACTTAAATAGAGACTGGGAGTGGCTAAGTCATTATGCAAGGTAGCCTATTTCCCCTTTTTTTTTCCTACCTCCCCCCCAGACGTTCTGGTTAAACTTGGATTTATGCTGGAAATGGCCCACCTTGATTATCATACACATTGTAAGGAGAGTGGTCAGTTTGGATAAGCTATTACCAGCAGGAGAGTGAGTTTGTGTGTGTATGGGGGTGGGGGGGTGAGAAAATCTGGATTTGTGCTGGAAATGGCCCACCTTGATTATCATGCACATTGTAGGGAGAGTGGTCACTTTGGATAAGCTATTACCAGCAGGAGAGTGAGTTTGTGTGTGTGTGTTTGGGGGGGGGGGGGGATGAGAAAACCTGGATTTGTGCTGGAAATGGCCCACCTTGATTTTCATACACATTGTAAGGAGAGTGGTCACTTTGGATAAGCTATTACCAGCAGGAGAGTGAGTTTGTGTGTGTGGTTTTTTGAAAAAAGGGGGGGGGTGAGAAAACCTGGATTTGTGCTGGAAATGGCCCAACTTGATTATCATACACATTGTAAGGAGAGTGATCACTTTAGATAAGCTATTACCAGCAGGAGAGTGGGGTGGGAAGAGGTATTGTTTCATGGTCTCTGTGTATATAATGTCTTCTGCAGTTTCCACAGTATGCATCTGATGAAGTGAGCTGTAGCTCACAAAAGCTTATGCTCAAATAAATTGGTTAGTCTCTAAGGTGCCACAAGTACTCCTTTTCTTTTCACCACCAAAGTGTTACACAAAGAACAGGGAAAGAGCCCACTTGGAAACATCTTTCCCTCCAAAATCCCCCCAAGCCCTACACCCCCTTTCCTGGGGAAGGCTTGATAAAAACCTCACCAATTTGCATAGGTGAACACAGACCCAAACCCTTGGATCTTAGAACAATGAAAAAGCAATCAGGTTCTTAAAAGAAGAATTTTAATTGAAGAAAAAATAAAAGAATCACCTCTGTAAAATCAGGACGGTAAATACCTTACAGGGTAATCAGATTCAAAACATAGAGAATCCCTCTAGGCGAAACCTTAAATTACAAAAAGACACAAAAACAGTAATATACATCCCATTCAGCACAACTTATTTTATCAGCCATTTAAACAAAAACAGAATCTAACACATATCTAACTAGATTGCTTACTAACTCTTTACAGGAGTTCTGACCCGCATTCCTGCTCTGGTCCTGGAAAAAGTATCACACAGACAGAGAAGACTCTTTGTTTCCCCCCCCCCGCCCCCAGCTTTGGAAATATCTTGTCTCCTCATTGGTCATTTTGGTCAGGTGCCAGCGAGGTTATCTTAGCTTCTTAACCCTTTACAGGTGAAAGGGTTTTTCCTCTGGCCAGGAGGGATTTAAAGGTGTTTACCGTTCCCTTTATATTTATGACAGGGCCTTTGCACACCCCTGTGAAAGTCGGCCATAATTTGGCCAATTTATAAGCCTTTCAAAAGAATCACAGTTTGCACATGCACTGAATGTAGGACAAGAAGTAATGGGCTTAATCTGCAACAAGGGAGATTTCGGTTAGATATTAAGAAAACTTTCTAACCGTAAGGGTAGTTAAGCACAGGAATAGGCTTCCAAGTAAGGTTGCCAACTTTGGTAGGATGAATTCCTGGAGATTTCATCACATGACATAATCTTTAATTAAAGATTAATCTTTAATTCCTGGGGACTCCATGACAATCCTGGAGGGTTGGCAACGCTACTTCCAAGAGAGGTTGTGGAATCCCTATCACTGCAGGTTTTTAAAACAGGTTAGACACACACTTGACTGGAATGGCTTACATTTACTTAGTCCTTCCTGCCCGAGTTCAGGGGGCTGGACTTGATGACCACTCGAGGTCCCTTCCAACCCGACATTTTTATCATCCTATCTTTAAAGACTATCATAATGCACATACACAAGGGGGCCAAATTAAAGTTGCACAAGCAACCTTAATTCTGGCATTTCATGACTTTTGAGTGCTTGAATTTACAACCTTAATGTTCTTTTAACATAGTTTGTGTGTGTGTGTGTGTGTGTGTGTGTGTGAGAGAGAGAGAGATAACAAAATCAGAAAGAACACAGTACGCTGTGACTTAACCCAAAATGGCAACTGCCTTTACAGCAGAGGGTTCCATTTAAAAGGGCAGCACACAGAAAACACACACTCACCCTACACTAAACAGTGCAAAACTCTTGTCAAATTCAGTGCATCAAGATTCAGTGCATTCATAGACTTCAAGCCCATATCCATACAGAAGTTTAGCGAATGTGGACTGAGATTGTTTTAACAGCTGGGGAGTCATCACACCTCCCTCCCTTAATTCCTTACCCTCACCCTACTCTCCTTTAGCCAACTTTTTTTCCCTACAATCAGCAAACCCAAGGACTTTCCCTTTCCCTGAAGATATCAAGATGTCTTCTTTGAGCTGGAACCAAGGGGGATAGAGAAGCAAGCTGTAGGAGTTTCCACTTGGAGAGTTGAGTTTGACAAACAACTAATTCCCTGGGTTAGTTCACACCATTCTTTGCCAAGCACACTACAAGGTTCGGTTTGCATTTTTCTCCTGGACCCAAACTTTGCAGTTTGCGTGCCTCTCAGCCAGTGTTTATTGCCTCTGAAATAATAGCTGAATCAAACAGAATATGGTATATTATTATGTGAATGTCTTGAGCTGTTTGTTGCCTCCTTTAACCCAACAAATCTGTATTTCAGATCTCTCTAAGAATTGTATTACAATGAGACATGTAGTGTATACGGTGTTTAATGCTTTTAATGTTCTGTCTGTCTGTAATATTCTATGGATACAAATGCACACAACTTCTAGTGTTAAGAAAATTTATTCTTATGCCATTGGAAATATTTAATTATGTGCACTACTTGAAAAGATATGATAGAAATATCAATAGCCTGGTGACACACAGTATGATGATTCTTTTCCATTAGTGACTTTCTGTGAGATTGTGAAAGTTGAGCAACTGAGAACTAAGATTCTCTATCTGTCCTCTAGTACGATTACATTTCTGGCAGGTTAAATGTAAGCATCTTCTGCCAATAGCCGCCAGGGATTTAGCCAAAAATGATTTCACGTCTCCTCGAAGAATTTGACCTGTTGCGATAATCGGGCCAACAAATTTACTCTAATTGTGAGCTCAACTGTAAAAAGTATGTGAAAGCTCATAAAATGTCACAATAATACCAAGTGTTGATGGAAAAGGGTATGAAAAGGAGTCAGAAAAACTTAATTAGGCTGAACATAAAGCCCTGCAGATATAACTCAAGAAAATGTGGGTCTGGAAATTAATGAAACAAAATTCGTGTGTCGGATATGAGACCTAATTGGTGGACAAAATAAATGAGATGGGCTATTCCTCCCACCATTCCCTTTTTGGGCCTTAAAGAACAGAGAGAAGAAGAGATTAAGGCTACTGGTTTGAGCGTCACCATCCTAGCTTCCCTCTCCACCCTCCACCCCCCATCTCTCAGGACCCCAGGCCTTCGTCATTCTAATCCTGAGAAATGTCCTGACCAGACCATGCCAGAGAGCTGGATCCAGGTAACTTCACCACCTCTACCAGCTCCAGCTGAATCCCAAATTGATGAAATTGGATTGGATTTTAACAGCAGCAGCAGCAACAAAAATTCCAGCCAATATCAACTAATTTCTCTTTTCCCCAAAAGGACAGTGATTAAATTTCTATCTTTGATAACATCTATGAAACAGTTAAACAAAGGGGGGTTTCCTTCTAAAAGTCTCAACAGCTAAAAGGAAAGGGAACAAGAAATGTTGTTTAAATGAAAGCCTTACTTAATACTTTACATTTCAAATGTTTTAACTGTTTTTCCTTCTTTTCTGTATCTTTAATAAAAGGTTAAAAGGATTTGTAATGGTGTGTCTGCCATAGTATTAAACAGGCTGAGGTCTCTGTAAACCAAACCCTGAACCCTGTTTAACACTGTTTAATGTTGGACAGTGACTGGGTATGTGTCAACACTTTTGGCCCAAATATTACATCCATATTAATACAACCAACCCCACTCCTCTCTCTTTTCAGATGACTCTATTTTCTGGACTTATTAGGATATCTAAATGGAGGTTGCCCTGGAAGATATCCATACCTCAGCTGGACTTCCCCTGCAGTTCTTGTTGTTGGCAATAGGATCAATAGCAATGTTTTTGCTGGGGGCCCTTTCTACTGTAATTATAGCAAGAGGTTTTCTGTATCTGCTGCTGTTTGTACTTTTTTTTTTCTGTGTGTGTGTGGGGGTGGTGATACAGTGCCATGTTCTTTTAAATGCATCGTCTGTCCAAAGACAAAGCTCTAAACATTGATTCCCAACAAGATGCTGGTCTAGGTCACAATCTGGGGCACACTCAAATCAATGACAAAACTCAAAGGAGAGCAGTTCTGAGTCTGAAGGAAACTTCAGAGATCCTCACAGGACAGAGAGTCAAGAGAAATAAAATCTTGTAAGAAGAACAAGGTACATTAGTCACCTGCAGCCACTTATTTAACGCTCAATTGGCTTTTGGTCTGTAGCTTACCTATAAAGCCAGATTGGATTTTTAGGGTTCCTGAAAGATGGGTACAGTTCTTATAGCTTTTTAACCCATCAGCTATTCTGGGCAAATGCCTCTTATGACTTTATATAGTTGGGACCATATAGAGTTTAGTTTTAAACATTTGTTTCAATTCCTGAGCATCTCTGGATGGTCATATATGTATGTGATGGTTGGGCATATTCATTCAAATATTTTGCTTTGATGGACAGTGGATTCATTTTGAGAGCTCAAATTGCTGTAGGTAATCCCTTTAAAAAAACTGCATCTTTGGGAGAACACCTCTTCAAAGAAGGTTTTTATATTACGGGGGAAAGTTATTTACAACATTTGTGGGTTCCCCTTTGAAGTCATTTGTCTTGCTGAGAGGAGAGGTGAGCTGGACTTTGAAGAGTCTCAGTTCGTACTGGATCTCTCTCTTTGAAGTACTTTTCCCTCCTAGAAAATTTCTCATTCTTTAGTGGTCTCCTGAAAAATATTCCCTGGGGGCAAGCATCCCTGAAGAATTATTCTCCTCAGAGAAATGTTCAGTGATGTGTTTTTCATTCTTGCCAATAGCACGCAGACTCTAGTTGCTCACTATCTCCATCAGTGTATATTAGCATAGCATCTGCTGGGCAGTGGTCTAACGTATATAATGATTTACACTACATTTACCTGGCAAGGTCTCAGTAATCCCAGTTTTCATTCTGCTGTTGTTAAGATGCAGAACAGTTTCAGACGTAACTGCCTGAGTTCACACACTCACTCAGAACTTTGAGACTGAAACTTTCTCATCCATGTTCTCTGCCTAAAGGTGAATGTTCTCTGAACGCCTGAGCAAAATCCCTTCACAGCCATTCTAAGGTCTGAAAATGCTCAGCTATCACAGTGATGGGTTTGGAAAAAACCTAGACAGCTAACCGTGGGGAACATACACTTTTCTCACTTTAAAGAATTCCCACCACAGTTTTTTAGACAGGACGTCAGCAAATTACTGAAATCTGAAGCTTCATTCTTAGCATAGCATTCAGTGAGGAGTAGTGCCTTTGTTTGGTTTGAAATGCAGGCAGGAGGGAAAGGAGGCAGGAGGGAGGGCAGGCAGGGGCACACAGAGAGACACAGAGAGAGAGAGATCTTAAAAGTTTTTTCAGTTGTTACAGCTACATTCCTTAAACTAAATACAGGAAAGTATAGGAAATTGTGCACATGCTATCAGGACATTATCAAGTTGCAAGCAAAGCCACACCTGTAAAGATTTTCAGGGTGACTGCTATGCATATGTATTACACACACATATTGCACATGCACACTGAGTGGCATTTTCTGTGTCTCAGCCAAACTCCATGAGAGAGGTTCGTCCCAGATAGATTATCAAACTCATCCTGAGCCTTGTTATCTGTGTCAGCACAGGGAGCGTGCATCCCAGGAAAAAGGAGGGACTCAGACAAAACATGGGGGAAGGGAAAGAAATCAACTACTCTAACTTATTCCACTTTGCTAAAACCCAGACAAGTGCCAAAAAAAGAGAATACACATGTATGGTGAAGCTGAGCTGAAGAGGATTAAGTTCTTCAGTGAGAATCACTCCAACCAGCAGCCCACTAAGAGTTTTATGAGGGGATGGGCCTGAGTCAAAACCCTATATCTAAACAACTCCAGTCACTGCAGTTAGGATAGACAAATTAGAGGATTGGGCCAAAAAAAATCTGATGAGGTTCAACAAGAACAAGTGCAGAGTCCTGCACTTAGGACGGAAGAATCCCATGCACCGCTACAGACTAGGGACCGAATGGCTAGGCAGCAGTTCTGCAGAAAAGGACCTAGGGGTTACAGTGGACAAGAAGCTGGATATGAGTCAACAGCGTGCCCTTGATGCCAAGAAGGCCAATGGCATTTTGGGATGTATAAGTAGGGGCATTGCCAGCAGATCGAGGGACGTGATCGTTCCCCTCTATTCGACATTGGTGAGGCCTCATCTGGAGTCCTGTGTCCAGTTTTGGGCCCCACACTACAAGAAGGATGTGGAAAAATTGGAAAGAGTCCAGCGGAGGGCAACAAAAATGATTAGAGAACTGGAACACATGACTTATGAGGAGAGTCTGAGGGAACTGGGGATGTTTAGTCTTCAGAAGAGAAGAATGAGGGGGGATTTGATAGCTGCTTTCAACTACCTGAAAGGGGGTTCCAAAGAGGATGGATCTAGACTGTTCTCAGTGGTAGCAGATGACAAAATGAGGAGTAATGGTCTCAAGTTGCAGTGGGGGAGGTTTAGGTTGGATATTAGGAAAAACTTTTTCACTAGGAGGGTGGTGAAACACTGGAATGTGTTACCTAGGGAGGTGGTGGAATCTCCTTCCTTAGAAGTTTTTAAGGTCAGGCTTGACAAAGCCCTGGCTGGGATGATTTAGTTAGGGATTGGTCCTGCTTTGAGCAGGAGGTTGGACTAGATGACCTCCTGAGGTCCCTTCCAACCCTGATATTCTATGATTCTATGATATAAACCCAGATCTGGATCTGAATTGTATGGATGGCATCAGTCTCTACAGTAGGCTGAACCAAAACTCCATCTCTGAACACTTCTGAATTTGGGGTTGGGGGTTAAAAATACAGATTTAAATATTTCAACTTGGAATCATCACTAATTTTAGGTTAGATCCCGTTATTGACTTGGGACAAAGTGAAGATTCCTAAACTCCTTTCTCTCTGGGCTCTGTCAGTAACAGATTAATGCTACATATCCAAAAGATGTAAAGCTCCTTATTTGTAGCCTGATACTATTCTAGGGTCTTTGCAGATTTTTTTACCTTGCACATTATTTAAAGGGCTAACATTAAATTAAAAAATAATCACATTTACTGTGAGCACATTTTCCACTTATTTTGAATATTTACTTTTAAACATTTATGCATTTGCTGAATCTTTCCCACTTCTTACTTTTAACTCCATTTTGGGCACTTTTTTGACCTCATAATCTCTCCATGCATGACATCACAATCTGTTGCCATGGAAAGGACCACAATATCAAACAAGTATTATGGTCAAAGGTTACCTTGCAGAAGAGAGATAGAGATTTCATGGAAAAAATCCATTAATACTTAAATATAGGGCAAAGGAAAATATCATACTATCTCTACCCAAACCAGTTACATAATTTTAAAAGGAAGCAGTCAAGTAGGATGAGCCCTTATCTATTGTCAGAATCTTCCATTCTCAGTGGTAATTGAAGTTATATATATATATATATAAACTGTGCATACTAAAATCTCCATTGCAATACACTGTATGTTTCCCATATCATTTTGACTGAAATGTGAAAATTTAATCTAATGCCACTGCAAACACAGAGCCCTATCCCACAATCCTTTTTCACATGAGTAATAATAAGGTTCTTTTCACCCATACATGTTACAGCACTGTACAAAGGAAGACATGGATTGTTAGTCCCATTTTACAGATGGGGAAACCTGAGGCACCAGTAGGTTCAGTGATTTGGCTCAGTTCATCCAGCAGGCCAGTGTCAAAACTGACACTAGAACTCTGGCCTTCTAAGTCCCAGTCTAGTACCCTACCCACTAAACAACACTGCCATCTGCAAAGCTGTTTACTGCAATGGGACTAGTAGTCATATGAATAAGGGTTACAGGAAGATCAGAGGGGAGTAATGGTCCAAGATCATGACCATAATAGTAGTTAAATTACTGGCCCACTCCCACCTTCCTCCCACACCAATGGGGCTTTTGGGTGCACAAGGAGGCATTGTGGCTGACTCTCTTTTCCTCCTTGATCACGGAGCAAGCGGCTCGGAGGTAGTACTTGGCTGCTGAGCTACATCAGCAGGAAGTCATCACGCATTCCCAGGGCAGCCAAGCTGCACTGATCAGAGAGGAGGGGGTGGAGCCAAGGTGGTGCTCAATTTTTACCTCTCTCCGAACATTCATTGCCCATTCCTAGCTCTACACATCAGCCTGAGGGGGATTTCTTACTCTGCCTTATTCCTTTGCATGGATATATGGTCCAAATCCCAACCAAGCCCTGTTGTTCTCATTCCAGTCCAACACAGAGAGGACTTCCTTATTTTTGAAACATCGCTTCAAGCTTTATGGGGGTGGGGGGGAGGTTAACCATCAATTTTAAAAGCAAAAGACTTTACACCTACTTAAATGAATTGATAAAAAGCTGTGTGCTGAACCAAGCAGCCTGCTAGGCTAGACTGAGAGCACACTAAGGAGGCTCTAGCATGCTTTACTTTGATCCCTAACCCCTTTAGGGTCCCTAGATGAGGAAGCAAGGCTTTCAAAAGCCAGCTCCTAAGTGACCAGATGAGATAGCAAACAGAGGAGTTTTGCAAGGGAGTCTGAGGTGTCTTTAAAAACTGAAAGTCAAATCACACTAACGAAAGTAGAAAGGCTCAAACTCGGATGTGTCAAGTGTAAAAATATAATTAGGCAGGCCTAGCAAGAATTTGAAGAGCAACTGACTCAAGAAAGACAAGGCCATTGCAGAGAAACCAAAAGAATTCTTTGTGTCAGTCTTCACTGCAGAGGATGTGAGGGAGATTCTTTTTAGGTGACAAATCATAGGAACTGTCCTAGATTGAGGTGTCAATAGAAAAGGTTCTGGAACAAACTGATAAATTAAACAGTAATAAGTCACCAGGACCAGATGATAGTTACCCAAGAGCTCTGAAAGATCTCTCATAAGAAATTGCAAAACTAACTGTGATATGTAACCTATCATTTAAATCAGCCTCTGTACCAGATGACTGGAGGATAGCTAATCTAACACTGATTTTTTAAAATGGTTCCAGAAGCAATCCTGGCAGTTACAGTCCAGTAAGCCTAACTTCAGTACGAGGCAAATTGGTTGAAACTATAATAAAGAACAGAATTATCACACACAGAGATGAATACAAATATGTTGGGGAAGAGTCAACATGGCTTTTGTAAAGGGAAATCATGCCTCACCAATCTACTATAATTCTTTGAGGGTGTCAGCAAACATGTGGACAAAGCTCATCCAGTTATATAGCATACCTGGCCTTTCAGGAAGCCTTTGACAAGGTCCCACACCAAAGGCTCTTAAGCCAAATAAGCAGTCATAATATAAGAAGGAAGGTCCTCTCATAGATCAGCAACTAGTCAAAAGATAGGAAACAAAGGCTAGGAATAAATGGGCAGCTTTCATCATGAAAAGTGGTAAATAGTAGGATCCTCCAAAGTTCTGTATCGGTACCAATGCTGTTCAACATATTCATAAATGATCTGGAAAAGGAGGTAAATAGTGAGGCTGATGTAAGATGCAAAATTACATAGATAGTTGAATCCAAAGCTGACTGCAAAGAGCTACAAAGAGATCTCACAAAACTGGGTGACTGAGCAACAAATTGGAAGATAACATTCAATGTTGATACATGCAAAGTAATGCACATTGGAATGCACAGAATCCCAAATATACATACAAAACGATAGGGTCTAAATTATCACTCAGAAAAGATCTTGGAGTCATTGTGGGTAGTTCTCTTAACACATCTGCTCAACATGCAGCGGCAGTCAAAAAAAGCTAACAGAAAGTTAGGAACCATTAGAAAAGGGATAGATAATAAAACAGAAAATATCATAATGCCACTATATAAATCCATGGCAGGCCCACACCTTGAATACTGACAGGTTTCAGAGTAACAGCTGTGTTAGTCTGTATTCGCAAAAAGAAAAGGAGTACTTGTGGCACCTTAGAGACTAACCAATTTATTTGAGCATAAGCTTTCGTGAGCTACAGCTCTGTGTGCAATTCTGGTCGTTGCATCTCAAAAAAGACATTAGAATTGGGAAAAGGACAGAAAAGGGCAACAAAAATTATTAGGGGTATGGAACAGCTTCCATATGAGGGCAGAGATTAAGAAGACTGGGACTGTTCATCTTGGAAAAGAGATGACTAAGGGGGAGGAGTTCATAGAAGACTATAAAATCATGAATGTAGTGGAGAAAGTGAATAGGGAAGTATTACTTACCCCTTCACATAACACAAGAGCCAGGTGTCACTCAATTAAATTAATAGGCAGCAGATTTAAAACAAACATAAGGAAGTACTTCTTCACACAATGAACAGTCAACCTGCGGATCTGGTTGCCAGGAGATGTTGTGAAGACCAAAAGTATAACTGGGTTCAAAAAATAATTAGCCATTGATGGACCTATCCTCCATGAACTTATCTATTAGCCAAGAGTGTCAGGGATGCAATCCCATGCTCTGGGTGTCCCTAAACCTCTGACTGCCAGAATCTGGGACTGTACAACAGGGAATAGATCACTCCATAATTGCCCTATTCTGTTCATTCCCTCTGAAGCATCTGGCATTGGCCACTGTTGGACGACAGGATATTGGGCTAGATGGACCATTGCTCTGACCCAATATTGCCATTCTTATGTCCTTAAATCCAAGGGGTACTACAGTTGATCATGCTCGCATAATAAAGTCCATCCTTGTTAAATATAGCAATCACTGAGCTCAATTAATTCAAATTTAAACTGTCTATAAACATAACACTGTTTACATCTTCAATTTATGATGATATTTCAAATAAAGTTGTTATAAAATTGCACTGCTTTTGTGCTATGTCATAAAATGGAAGCATTTATTACATTAAGCAGCAAGGAGCTGTATCTCATTTAAAACACATAACCACATAATTTCATAGATATATATCTATACATAGATATATATCTATGAACAATGAAATTGCCCCAAAATTAAAAACCTTCTGGCGGTGTATTTGTAAACATAATCAGCCCATAATCCAATAAAGAGATTCTGCTTTGAATTAATGTGAATTGCTTCTCTATTCTGCCTTAACATGTATAACTTTTCATCCGAATTTCCTCACTACTACTCTTTGTTTCACTAAAAAATCATTCTGGTGCCCCCCCCAACTTGGAAACAGCAAAGATAGTACTTTTAAAGGGGAAAATAAAGTGGAGTGGAAAAAATATGTATTCCTAAAAATAAAAGTAAAAGATATCATTCTTTTATACCTGCAAATAGAAAAAAGGGCAAATCTAATTTCTCAGAACTTCTGGCATGAAACATTTTGAACATTAAAAAGAAATCATCATTTCAGTGTTTTTTATTATTCTGATAATGAAAGCTATATTGGTCAATGGAAAATGCAATAATTTTATATAAACATTTTTAAAAGTTTGTTTAATTTTGCTAATTTAAAACAAAACTTTCCATATGACAACCTTTTAGTTATAATTTGTTAACCTACAGTGAGACCAAGTTTGGTACAAAAGTATCTCTTAAAATACATGAAGACAAACGAAATACTTTGAGGTTAATCCTTAAACAAGACAAGAATTCAAAGGTAGTTGTTTGGTTTACAATATTTGCTGACTTTTTTAAAAAAATAAGACATATTTTTAATATAAACCACATAGTAATTCAAAGGTAGAGGAAACTGAAGACTGAGACTGGTGAAATAGTCAGTTAAAAAGTTCTGTCCACATACATACACAAAATCTACTCTGTGTGTGTGTGTGTACATGCGCATGCAGAACTTTTGTGATATTGAACCAATTTGGGGGGAGGAGGATTTTTTTCAAAACCAGGAATGGACATTTTGCCATAAATTTTCACCTATCAAATTTTGAGAGGGGTTGCTTGAAATTAGTTATGTAGGTCACATGGTATCAGTTCAGATTTCTTACTGGCTGAGCCAATCCCTTGTAATGAAGAACGTTAGCAGAAGCCATTCGACTCATTTTGTCACAGGAAGTGGCTGTGTTTTGTGTGTTCTTTCTAAGCCAGTCAGAAAAAACACAATTTGCGACAGCAGCTACAGCAGGGAAGTGCTCTGTGCTGCCCTCAGCTGCAGAGGAGTGATGGAAGAATATTTATTTCCACTCCATGTCATCCAGGTTTTAAAGGGATTTAAATGTGACCCTCCTTGGTAGCCCTACAAAGACACAACAGGAAGAGCACTCACTCCTGCAAAGATGTCATATGGAGACAACAGGCCACCCATCCTGCACTCAGAAGAAAACACCACGGTAAAATTCCGGCCACACTGAAAAATGGCAAAACTCCCATTAGCTTCAATAGGTTCAAGATTTTACCACAAGTAGGAATGTTGAGAATTGTTGGGTGGGGAGGGAAAGATTTTGTGTGGTGAGTGGGCTGTGTGGTCCAAGGGTCTCCTCTGTGGATTTTCACATGCTCTCTCCATGCCACATTGTGGTGTCTTACTCGTGTTATCATTATTGCATTACTGTAGCATCTAGGGAACCCAATCAGGGAGCAGGGTCCTATTGTGCTAGGTGCTGTACAGTCAAAGACACTCACTGCCACGTGGAGCTTACAGTCAAAGCGTTAGGCAGGACATGAAAGGTTGTTGGGAGAGTCACAGGATGTGGTTATAAAATGAACAGAATTTAGCAGAAAAATGGAAGCCTCGGCTCACCACTTCTATTCGTGATTATAAGAATCCTTATGTTCCCTGTCCTAACTTACTTAAATTATTGTAGCCTTTATTGACATAGGTAGTCCTTTCTCACAATACAAACCAATGGGATCACCCCGCATAAGGGTTGCAGGATCTCCTTACAAGTTTGTAAAGTGCCTTGCACACCTATGTCACTGCATACCAAATAAATGGATGCTATTTATCATAACCAATTTATTTGAGCATAAGCTTTCGTGAGCGACAGCTCACTTCATCGGATGCATCCGATGAAGTGAGCTGTCGCTCACGAAAGCTTATGCTCAAATAAATTTGTTAGTCTCTAAGGTGCCACAAGTACTCCTTTTCTTTTTGCGAATACAGATTAACACGGCTGCTACTCTGAAACCTATTTATCATAACAGTAGCCCACAGAATATTTACTTCCCCCATCCTAGAGCTTCTCTTCTAAATGTAAATGTACCCTATATGGTCCCTAATTCTGAGGATGCTTGCAAGTTAAGGACTCTGATTTTTAACAGCAAATGTCCAAGCCAGTGCTTACGAAATCACACAGGCCCAAATTCTGAAATGACCGAACTGCTGGCGACTGTAAGTGCTAGATTGGCAAGCGGTGTAATTCACAGGCTGACGTGAGATTGTAGGCAGTTTACATACTGAAGGTGGGTTTGTAGCAGCAAAAGTAGCCAGAAAGAGGCCAGGTGTACACTACAGACCTATATCGGTATAACTATGTCTCTCAGGGGTGAGAAAAATCCACACCCCTGAGCCGTGCATTTGTACTGACCTAGCCCCCTAAAGCTTCTCCCATCGACATAGCTACCCCCTCTGGGGGAGGTGGATTAACTACGCTGATGGGAGAAGCCCTCTTATCGGCGGAGTAGTGTCTTCACTAAAGCAAGCCCAGAGAGTGTAAGTAGTTGAAGAAAATGCCAGTGCTGTCCTCCCCAGACTTTACTGCAAACTGCCCCATGTCAGTGTACTTAAACCCTTTGGGGTGGGGAGACCATTCTCAAGGCCATGGGGGCAGGAGGGAGGGAAGGAGGGGCAGTTATTCAGAACTAGGTATGTTTGCTGAACCGGATTTGAAGTAAATAAGCTGGAAGTGAAAAGCTTTCCCATGCTTCCCTTCATTCATGTCTTGGAAAAGCACTTCCCAGGGCTCTTTATAAAACAAATCTTCCCTCCTTCTCTGCACACTCCCTTCTCTCCTCCTGGCTTCAGACTGGAGACGGACCGTTTCTTTAAATTCTCCAGCTAGATTGGTTGCAGGCCTCTGGGAATCTGTGGCCAAAACTAAAGCCAGGGACAATTCCTGAAGAAGTAAGCTCACAATGCCCTGTTTATTTATACAGCACAAATGGTTGAAATCATTATGCCCCAGATTAGAAAGACCTATTTATAAACAGAATTTTAAGATGAGCAATATAGCAGGACTCTCCACTACATCATAACAAGCACCAACCCCATCCCCACTATAAAGCTCTGGGCCCCATCTGACTTGCCACATGAAAGATTCATTCCTTGCCTGTTAAATTAAAATCTAATCATACTCTGCAGTAAACAAGGCACAAAGAACACTCTCAAAATTATGGGATGAAAACCAGCTACACTAAGGGCCAAACTCTCCCCTCAGATCTATCCTACAGATCTCTGACAAGTGCAATCAGTTAAATGTTTGAGCGCTTGACAACAGCCACCCCACTAGACTTTTGATCTGCTTGATGTTCTGCTATCCTCCATAAATCGTGGATCCTTAGATCTACATGTCCTCCATGTTTATGATGGCGGGTCTCCAGAAGGAAGAAGGCTGGGGAAGAGCTGGGTATTTCTCTCAAAACACTTAAATTATTCCTATATTTCTCTCCACACAAAGCAGATCTGGAACCAATTAAATGGGCATCAGTCACAATTGACTTTGGAAGGAATAACTTTTACTCTTGATCCTTCTCAGATATGCAGCCAATAGGGAGTGGGCTAATTTACATGACTTTTTTAAAATATATATGTGTTCTACATATCTCTCAGCAAAATCCAAGATCCTAACAGCACAATCTAGCACTCTGGATTGCCATACAGAATTCTGACTCTCACTACAGGGCTTTGACTCTTGGAATGATACTAATCTAGAAAAGCAGGGAGGGAGGGGTTCCCCCCATCTATGAGTGGCATAATAATCTTCACACAGCAGAAGAAAAATAGCTTTAATTGTGAGAAGGTAGGAAATTTCATGGCAGGTGATATCACATGTTAGCTTTTCATTTGTTGCATGCCACATAAGGTCAGCTTTAGTCACAAATCCCTCCACACCCTCTGTGAAATGTGACATTACATGTTAATCAAATATATTTAATCACTGGGATATACGTATTTTGTAATCTTAACAGTTTACTTAAACAGCAGCAATCATAACCAGCCCTAGATATGACTAGGCTTTTGAGGATTAATAATGCTTAGCACTTATACAGTGCTTTACATTTTTCTCCCTAAAGTGCTGAACACAAGAACAGCCATATTGGGTCAGACCAAAGGTCCATCTAGCCCAGTATCCTGTCTTCCAACAGTGGCCAATGCCAGGCGCCCCAGAGGGAATGAACAGAACAGATAATCATCAAGTGATCAATCCCCAGTCGCCCATTCCCAGCTTCTGGCACACAGAGGCTAGGGACATCATCCCTGTCCATCCTGGCTAATAGCCATCTATAGACCTATCCTCCATGAACTTATCTAGTTCTTTTTTGAACCCTGTTGTAGTCTTGGCCTTCACAACATCCTCTGGCAAGGAGTTCCACAGGTTGACTGTGTGTTGTGTGAAAAAATACTTCTTTTTGTTTGTTTTAAATCTCCTGCCTATTAATTTCATTTGGTTATGAGAAGGAGTAAATAACACTGCCTTATTTACTTTCTCCATGCCGGTCATGATTTTATAGACCTGTATCATATCCCCCCTTAGTCCTTTCTTTTTCAAGCTGAAAAGTCCAAGCCTTATTAATCTCTCGTCATATGGAAGCCATTCCATACCCCTAATCATGGTCAGGGGTCGCAAATGTTAACTAATCATTTCTCACAAAAACTAGATGCTGGGAATCGTTGAGAGAAATTCCATGGCCTTTGTTATGTAAAAGGTCTGGGTGGGTGATTATAATGGTTCCTATTGGTCTTAAAATCTGTTCAATCTATGAATGGTGCTTTTGCAAGCTTTATAGGAGGTGATCTGTTATAACAGCATTAAAAAAAAAAAAGAGGTGTCCTAGGGATGGATGTTAAAAACAGGATGCAAAGTTTCCGGGTGCATGTTTAATTTTCTGGTCGTACCTTTATTGACGAAGCTGCTTGTCTTACACAGATGATTGTTTATTTCTCAGATAAGGCTAATCACAGATATGATGATATATTGCTTGTGCATTGATTGGCTGGTAAAACAAATGGTTAGGAAGCGCCTCCTGGTTGACCAGATGGTAGACACAGAAATGCTTATGTTCAGCACTGCACCTGAGGATAGGTACTGGTTAGGTAATGGCCATGTTTGGGAGAAGCATGGATCTGTTATCCCCGTCTACTGGCTTAAGTTCCACTGCCCCAAGTTTCACTACCCCGGTCGCATGCAGAGGTCTGACCAAAAATTGTGGGTGCGCGTATGAATCTTCAGGGGAGTGGAATTTGACCTAATGAGCAATATTATGGCACTGAAAGCCTCTTCCACCCAGCATACCTGAGTAGGGGAGATCCATAATGCAGTTGCTTGCATTATTGTACATGAGACAAAGGGGAGAGGCTTGTTTGTGGTCTCCACAGAGCACCAGCTACCTCTGGGTGGGGATAGTTGTGGAGAGAACACACTACGCCATTTACACAGGCACAACAAGTGCATTGGCTGAGCCCAATCCTCTACCTAATGTCCATGGAGGCGTTATTCTTTCTGCAGCCATCGTGCCTCCCTCCATCACCCCGTGGCTGCTACCGAACCCTAGCACTCCTGTGTTTGTTGTTCTGACCCAGAGAGGTGAAGCCAAATTCTGCTCTCAGCTACACCTGCGCAAACCTATAGGGTTGCATGCATGAAACTGAGAGCAAGGCGTGGACCATGGAGTTGCCAGGGAAAAACAAGTGCAGGCAATTAGAAGCACTAAAGTAAACATTTAGTCACCATTGACTCATGAGCTGAAAAACATAGTAGTCAATTACAGCTTTCCGCAGCAATAATTAATATGGTGTTGATGAAAACTGTGTTTTTCATTCAACATACAAAGCTATTCCAGGTAATTAAATGTAACCTCATATATATATGTAATTTGCCTTTAGACTGCACATGTTACAGTGTCTCAGCCTTATACAGAGCATTCTGGGGGAAAATAGTATAGAAATATTAGCGAGAGTGTATTTGTTTGATTTCAAAGAATCACACTTCATTATTAGGTATTTGACAATAAAAAGGTTTAAAATGTAAGCATTTCACACAATCTTTATTTTTGGTATATGAAGATGCACAGAGAGATTGATTGTACCATGCACACAGTAGGCAGGTATGTATGCATCTCTCTCTCATTAAACATCCTGGGGCTTTCTAGAGGCGTTGCATACAGGGTAAGTAGAATACTTAAGGAAAAGAGCACTGTTGTCACCTTTCTTAAAGGACTTCCCAATATCACGATGCTAGAGGATGTGATTTCGGTCAATACAGAAAGAGGTGCAATGTACAAGCTAGTTAGTACTGTAGGGGCCTGATTTTCAGAGCTGCTTATCCCCTCCAAAGCCCACTGACATCAATGGGAGCTAGGGCTGCGCAGCACCTTTGAAAATCATTTGCCACTAATTAGTGGTTACAACTGGATTCTGTGGACTGCTGAAAGTCCGCAAAGTACTTCCAGATGGTCTGCATAGTTGCTTCCGTCACAGTGATGTAGCGTGAACAACTGAAACTGGAGGTCGTCCTGCCATCCTAGAAAGTTTCAATCTGCCCTCAGGCAGAACTCATTTGTAGACCTGAAGAATTCCTTTGCTCTCTATGCCTCCACAAGCGATAAAACTGGTTGCCAGTTCAAGCAGAAGATAATTTTATAGGATCATTACCAAGTTTGCCAAAATTATTCCAGACTAATAATAACTAGTAGACTCATGAAGTTTGAATTATCAATAGCCACCTGGCCAACACACCTAAACAGTCAAATATTTTTTATTCTGAGCTGCAAATTACCCCCTTATTAGACTTATTAAATAACTCCTTCAGAAAAGATCAAGCCACTCAGAATTTTAACAGTTACAAATGTTTAAGCAAAAAACATGATAACTTTTAGCCCTTTTCATCATGGAGAGTTCTTGTTTCTGAATAGCACCTCAGCCTTATATTTTCTAAATAAAATAGACTATCATTGTACAACACAACTATCTCCAAGCTGCTTTAGGTCATTAAACAAACAGACATTTTTCTGATAACCACTTCAGATTCTTTCACAAAGGTGACTGATTCTTAACATCAAAAACTCTTCCAAATTAAATAGCACAAAGACACAATATCTTCAAATAATCAAACCCCCTGTCAGTGCCTTGCCAAAACAATCTGCATTGGCTAACTTGGTCTGAACACCGAATGTAAGGTGGTATTCTTTTCCAGAAGCATTAGCAATGTCTTTGGGTAAAATTCAGGAAAGACTTATGGTCCATTCAGGTGGATTTTCGATCCATGAAATGTACTTAATGTAAAATTGTGAGGCTCTTTGATACCAAGGAAATTCTCTGGCTCGGGCATCAAATAAACACTTCCTCTGAGCAGGAACAACAAAGTCTTTAACACTTATTCAGTGGGGGCACAAGCCAAAAAGAATGGCAGTATCATCCTAAGCTTATTCATGTACTTTATGGGGAGGGGAGGGAAGGAGGCTTTTCTAGACGTCTTTTGCGCTGTCTCCATCTGTGTTGGAGAACTGCATTATTTGTAACCTTCAAATTAGAACTTGGCTGTTGTAGTTCTCTCAGGACAGCAGGACACTGGAGCTGGGACTGAGCTGCAAAATTCGGACCCAGAGCTGGGTTTTGACCCGCCATCTCCACAAAATCCAGCTTGGTTTAACTCTTTACAGAGATGAAGCTACAACACTCACATCTGGAACCCTTTTGAGCCCTTCAAGGCTTGGTGGTATTCAGATCTGGGCCTATGTCCTGCAGAATATGCAAGCTACAAGAACAATAATAACTATCTTCTATCAGGAAAAAAGAAATGGTTATGGTGAACGAGATGCACCACTGCCAACTTCCAAGTGTTCAAAAATCGTAAGTCACTCCCTCAAAATTTAGGAATTTTAAAAATAATAATAAATGTTGGGTTCTTTTTATTTTCCTTCTGGTTTCCAAGCATTTAGGATGCATTTGGATCATGCTTTCAATATTTTCACCACAACCAAAAGGACTAGAAACTTACTCTCTTTTTTTAAATGAGATTCTCCTGTAATCATTCAAATCTGGGAGCTGGGGGTTTTTTAAATTCACTAAATATTGTGAAGCTCCAAATACAATCAAGGGTGACCAACTTGTGGACCTCAGAAGAAACCTGGCAAAACTCACCTGGTTGCAGGTTTCCTTACAAGCTCAAAATTCAGCCCCACTTAGTCTAAAAATTCACTAAAATTCATCAGCCTTTCACATCAACCTGGGCAGATTTATGGTTTTGTTCCTACACTATATAAAGCTCAGGGCTTTGCATGGATTTGACATGAACCAGGTGAAGCTTAGTAGACCTGACTGTCTCACTGAGATTTTGAGTTTCTTTAACACAAAGCAGACAGTGAAATTCACCCTCTCCAAAACAAAGAGAGAGTTTAGCCAGCACCAAAATCACTGGGTTCTGCACAGCTCTTGGGGTTTGAATGAGCTCATCCTTGTGTGGGTGTGCAAGGTAGGGGAGAGAACACAAGGCTCCTTCCCCTGCACAGAGGCCAAGCCCAATATACAGGGCCAGCTCCAGGCACCAGCGTTCCAAGCAGGTGCTTGGGGCAGCAGTTAGAAAGGGGCAGCAGTCCCTCTGGCCACCGCAGCAATTCGGCGGCAGCTTCTCCCTGTTGCCGTCTGCGGCAGCAGTTTTTTTCACTGCTTGGGGCGACAAAAACCGTTGAGCAGGCCCTGCCAATATAGTACTGGATTCCAGCACCACTATCTGTGGGGGACAATGGGGTGGCGGGTAAGGAGAGGCAAAGAGGAGTAGGGTTATGATCTGCCTCACCTCATAGGGAACACATGCCACTTTCAGGGAGGCAGAGCACCATTACTCTTCCATGCATCAGGAAGCATTGTGCCTATCTTTGTCACAAATCTTTCAGAGGCACCTGCTGAGGTGGTGTCCCTCCACACAGACTACTAGCACTGAGACTGCAAGTTCTCTAGGGCAGGGACCATCTTTTTGTTCTGCATTTGTACAACGACTCGCCCAACGGGGTCTGGCACCATGACTGAAGCTCCCAGATGCTATTGCAGTACAAATAAATAAATAATAAATAATAATAGTGTTACTTTAAGCTGTAGTTTGCTGATACAACTGAGCCCACAAGGTTATTTTTGAAAGAGAAAAATCTGGTAAAGATTAAGTGAGGAGGAGGATAGGGCTATTAGAGGGCAGCTACCATTAGAACCTCATGAACAACGTTCTCATTGGCAAGACAGCATTGAGGGATCTCCTCTTCATAAGTTACTCACTATATGTATGTATTTGCTGTCTTTGTCTTCAAAGTTGCTGTGCTCCACCTCCCCAAATAAGAATTATTTTTTTCTGCATGCTGAAGCTAAATCACTGTGAAGAATTTAAAGCACACATGGAAAATTCACCAAAATCCCAAACTTACCCTAGGCTAGAATTTGGCAAAAATATTACGGTTCAGGGGAAAATACTCACAAACCATATGACTACTGGTCATTTGAAACAGCCATGTTTGCACATGGCAGATCTGCTGCAAATTGGTACAGACCTCGGCTCTTACCTTTTGCAAAGCACTTTCCAGTAGAGCTGACTGAAAAAGTTTTTTAGGAGGTTCTCTTCTCTGCTCCTATGGAACATTTTGATGGAAAAAAAAAACAAGAAAAGATTTTAATCTAAATTTTCTATGGAAAATGTTTAAGTCAGGCAGAAGATAAATATTGAAATATTTTGGCCAGCACTGAAATACATTGACTTGGAAGTGCTTCAGCTTTGCAGTTTGGGTACCTCTAGCTCTCATTCTCCTCTCTAGGCCTGTCTCTTTGGTTGGACATCTCTCACCGATACACCATAGTCAATTCTCTTAGAGAGGGAAGGGAATTCATCATGGTAGTCCAGGATTACAGTGCATTACGGGAGAGGTGCCCAGGTGGGGAGTTTGGCCCATGCAGCAGAGTGGGGACATGAGGCAAGTGAACTACAACTCCCAGGAGGCACTACGTAGCATTTCCAAATCAAAATATTTTGGTTTTGAGACATTTGTTTTTTTCATTATCAAAAATATCCATGGAAAGCACTTTTCACAAAACACACACACAGACACACAGAATTTGGTCAAAAACCCAATTCTCCATCAAAAAAATGTTGACAGAAAAATTTTGACTATCCTGACTTTCCAGTGATGTAGATGTACAAGTAATGTAATGTACAAGTAGATAGCTGAGCTGGGTGGGAAACAGTTTTCCCATCCCATGAGAATTTGAGATTTTTTTAAATATTTTGAACCAAAAAGTTATTTTTGACCCCTCAGGATAGAACTTTTTTCATTTAAAAATATTGAAATGATGTTTCATCTATTTCAAAAAATTTTTCTTCAATTTTTTTTTTTTAACAAAATGGGAAGTTTGTCAGAATCAAGCTTTCTCCACAAAGTTTCAGTTTTGATGAACTGGCATTTTCCAGTGAAAAAACATTTAATCAAAAAATTTCCTGACTACCTCTAGTAGATATCTCCAAAGTAGTAAAAGATTTGCTACAAAGTATAGGAAAAAATGTGCCAATTCCATTCAAGTTTGATAAATTGTCTCCTAAAATGGCGCAGGATATTGATATTGTGCCTTAGGAATGTGTGTTAGTAACAGTATTCTGACATAGCGTGTAAAGAATAACAGTTTTGAATGAAAGCATTACCTGGCAAGAAAAGAAAATTCATTTGGGCTGGCTTCTACTAATTCTTGAAATTAAGATAATTGAAACATCCTGCTCCTCCACTTCCTTTCACTTCTTCACCACTCTCTCTCTCTCTCTCTCTCGCACACACACACACATTGCAGAAGGGATTTTAACTGTAGTGATTATTTTTTAAATGGAATTATCTGTCCATTTCCCGTTACTATGCAACATTATATGTGTATTGACTTCAGTTCAGATTTAGGCATGTGAAGTTGCGTGCATACAACTGCAAGCATTAGCTTATGGACTCAGATATAGATGAGGGCAAATACCAAGTTTCAACAACCATGTCAGAAATGTACACACATAATTTAGGCACATGCAAATTCATTCAACTGTGTCTGAAAACCTAGTCTTCTGTAATGTGCACTGTCTCTGTTTTCTGAGCGCTTTGAATGCTTTAGATTCTGACCTCATTTACATTGGTGTAAATCCAAAGTAACTTCACTTTAGTTAGTTGGGTTCTTAGGGCCCAATTCACCATATTCCAGTACCTTGTATCATCAATGAAACAAGGGCAAAGCAGGTGCACAACACTACTGTTCTGATTTGGAAACATTTTACATCAATTTAACACTCACTTTGTATTAGCATAAAGTACTACAAAAGGTGCCATACAAGTCCAGAGAGTAACTCAGGATTTAACAAAAATATCAGCGGTGTCTGGATCAAGGGTTTTTGTTCAGACTAAATTCTTATATTTGAAGTGTGTAAATATCAGAGGGGGAGATGTGGTACAAGGGTTTATGGGAAGAAATGGGATGAAATTAAGAAATGTCGATAGATAAATCAATTAGGATGTTGAAAAATAGAGTGGATAAAAAGCTGAAATACGTATTGTAGGCTACAATCTTGCACTAGCAAGGAGACAAATGGATGACCTTGTCGTTTTCTATACAGGTGACATCCTTTCCCCATTGTAGTCCATGGGAGTTTGACATTGCCTTCAGTCAGGCCAGGATTTCACTGGATGAATCTGTACCAAAAATCAGATTACAATACTTTGAATCTTTATTTCTCCAGTGTTCAAATTCAAGTTATATATAATTTAGCATACACGTATTGTTCCACTAATTGTGCCCATACAAGTATTTACTGAGATTTAACAAGTAGGCACAAGATACGTACCTTTTAATTTTATCTACATATCTCTTACACAGTTATTAAACTTCCCCAAAAATAAAATTTTAATAATCTTTAATTAACACACAATAACTATCCTATTAAATTTAACTCTTTAGTTTGGAAAAGTAATTATTCATTTGAGACACTTAATTTGAAGTGTTACCGGAAATCTACATCTCTGTAAGTTAGACTGTAATATTTCTTGTTAGAAACAGTATAGTAAATCCAGTTCAGGGTGAGAATCGGCCATTATCCTGGTTTCAAGAGGGTGCGGGGAGAAGACAGTATGTTCGAGAATAGATAGGTGTGCTTCATTCCTGCTGTAACTGAGTCAATAACCCCACATTGTTTAGGTTTCTATTGCACTTTGATATATGTATTTCACTTTACATTATTTTTCCACATTCATACATGGGTCCAAAGGGAGCAACTTCCATTTCAGAATGGTCTCTGAGTGTTTGAACATATGCTAGGTTAGTGCATTTGTGTGCTAAGTTCTGCAACTGCATGCAAAGTCCGTGACTGCATGTGATTGCATGCAGAATCAGAGACCTGGTCTACACTACAGGTTAGTTTGGTATAATTTCCATCACTCAGGGGTGCTAATAATCCATACCCCTGAGAGATGTAAGTTCTACTGACCTAAGTGCCAGTGTAGGCAGCGCTACGTCAATGGGAGAGTTTCTCCCGCTGACATAGCTACTGACTCTCAGAGAGGCAGGAGTTAAGCCGATGGGAGAGCTCTCTCCCATCAGCTTAGAGCATCTCCACCATAAGTGCTGCAGCTGTTGGTGCAGCTGCACCACTGTAAATGCTGTAGCATAGATGTAGCCATAGTAGCTTGACACAGAAATGCACACCCAAAGTTATGAAATTCTGGTCTTCTCCCTCCTTCACCACAGCACTCCCTTGAACCATCATTCACTTGTTTGCCTTTGTCAGAATAATTGTTTACCTAAGCAGAGCCCTCCTGTGATGTCAATGGAAGTCTGAGCAACCTATGACAGAGAACTTTCAAACCTCACAGGACTAGAAAAACAATGTTCTCTTCTGTTTGTTGTGTTTGCTTTTGTCTTGTATTATCGAAGTGCTAGTGGCAACTCTATAATGAAGGATGACTTGAGATTTTTCAGCTAAAGAGGAATAAAATTTCCATTTCACATTTTAGTGACTGAAATGTCCAGGGTCCCAATCCAACACATACTTATGCACACAAGTAATTACACACGTTAATAGTCCCATTAAACACCTTCGGTCTACACACATGTAAAAGTTATGCATGTTCATGTTGCTAGGATCAGGGACTACATTTGTAAAAAAGATTTGTGGCAGAGGCATCTTGTGGCAAATAGTGTCTATTTTACCAAACCCCACAAGCTTTGCTTCAGTGTTCAGTAACAGACATAAGGCACTTACTGCCTTATATAGTATTTGGCCATGAGCAATATCCCTTAAATAGTTTGCTTCAAATTCTTTAAATGTTGGTGATAGCATATAGTTTACTCATCAAAAGGGGAAAAGGCTTTCAGAAAATTAAAAAATGTGTTAGACCCACCTTTACTACAATGAAAATGGAGCTTTTGAAAATCAGATGTAAGAACATGCCAATTGATATTTCATTCTGCATTGCTTAGTGGTCAGAATAAATGGCTTCCTCTCTTCAGGCAACATTTTTTTCACCTGATACGTCAGGTTTTTAAACAACAGTGTAAGCAGGAGAACAGTTTGTGTAAATAAATGAACCATGTCAGTGACTGTAATTCAGTCAGCATTGAAAACATGATCAAAATGTATTAAATTATTTGTGATAGTTTCCCTCTGCAAGAAGACAATTCTATTTCAACAACAACAAAATTAACTAGAATATGAAACTGAAATAATAATGAAAATGTCAGGTCCCTTTAAATAGTATCTGAGTGCTAAGATTCTCTACATCTTAAGTAGAATCTCGTTCTGGAAGAACTAAGAAAAGTAATTTGTGTTTAAATCTACAGTGTTTCAAAAGGATTGCTCTACAGGTGGATTAAACAAAGAAGCCCAGGCCAAAGAATCCATCTATATAACCATTTTCAAACAGGCAACACATTTTACACAAAATAAAAGACAAACTCCCGCATGATGTGATAGCTAAAAACTGTTATATTGATTCCTAAAACTATTGACTTAATTTTATCAAAATGTATTTGTTCACCTCTGCTGCATCAATGATCTTCTGTATTTTATATGTAAATAATCTATTCTATTCCCTTGATCATGTTAATCTTACTAATGACAAATTACCATTCTTCACGTACAGTTCCTAGATTTACAAATTATCACTCCTGTTTTCAGGGGACTGAGAATCAGCCACGCTTGCTAATGCCTCCATGGATCGCCTGACACATAGCAGATTTTTATATTCCCTTTTAAAGCATTCAGCTCATGAGAAACAATTTATAAATCTGGCTATCACTCGCACTTATCCTCTTACTGCTTGAGGGGGAAAAAGAACAAGATCAAATTGGGAGGATTATTAACAATTTAAGAACTTTATTTGCTTCAGTTAACCCTTTTCAGGGAGGACTGCAAACTAAAATGCACTACTTTATTTTTTAAAGGGGGAGAAGTAGTATGTTTATTCAAGTGCAGCAGGGAACTTCCAAATAACAGATTCTTGTCTCCAAATACACTTTCATTAGCTGATTTTTAAAAATTTCTATTCACATATTTTGTGGGTGTGAAACATTCATTTAAACCTAAAAGCTTGCTCTGCATCCTAGATCAGGAGTTCTCAGCCTTTTTCGTTCTGAGCCCACCCCCCTCCCCCCAACATGTTATAAAAACTCCACTGCCCAGCTGTGTCACAGAAACTGTTTTCCTGCATATAAAAACCAGGGCCAGCATTAGACATAGCAAACAGGGCAATTGTCCAGGGGCCCATGCACAGGGGGCACCGTGAATCTAAGCTGCTCAGGTTTCAGCTTCAGTCCCAAGTGATAGGGCTTGGGGACCTGGGCTGCAGTGCTGCCTGGTGGGGCTTTGGCTCTCTGCCCTTGGCCCTAGCAAGTCTAATGCTTGCCATGCGTGGCGGACCCCCCATAACCTGCCCATAGCCCTCCAAGGGGCCGCCCTTCCCGCAGCCCCCATTGGCCTGGAGCGGCGAACCACAGCCAATGGGAGCCGCGACCCGCAGTTAATGGGAGCCGCGATCAGCCGAACCTGTGGAAGCAGCAGGTAAACAAACCAGCCCAGCCCGCCAGGGGCTTTCCCTGCACAAGTGGTGGACCAGCTTTGAGAACCACTGTCCTAGATAACATAACATGACTTGCACTATAGAATTAGAATTGTGACCAAGCAAGCAAGTTGAAAATTCAGACTGAGTGCCTGCTTCTCCCTTGCTCTTACACCTCTGCAAACTGAATGTAATGTGGATGTAACATGCTAGCATCCTGCCCTGACTATACAAGGGGCAGAGCAATGGAGAATCAGGTTCTAAAACTGCCCTTGTTTTTTTCCCTGTTATACTGTAAGGTTACAGCACGTAAATGGTCCAATGCAGCTCCCATTGTAGCTAGTGAGAGTCTTTCCATTTATTTTAGTAGGAGTTTGATCAAGCCCATAGTAGTTAGCAACTTGTGCTAGTACCACAGTCCTGCATTAAGTATACAGAGGTAAAAATAGCATACTAGTGACACAAAGGTATCAATGACATCTATTTTTCTTAGATTTTGTGTGCCAAAAATCTCAGTTGTTCTACCCAACAAAGTAAATGGGTTTGGTGTAGTTAGGTTCATTGTGGTCAGAGAAGAGAGAATCTCTCCTTGGATCACTGACTGGCATTGCTCAGCCACTACTGTAGCCTCATGCAGTACGTATATCAGAGAGTTTCAGACGATGAATCCATGTCATTGAAGATCCACCAATCCACTCTGTAAACCCCTTACCACAGCAGACCATAAGGAGCTGTTGACCTATGACCTCTCCCCTGCTCTCCCTGTACTTGTTATTGCTATAAGTGTAATGACACTACAGTGGTATATGGTTGACAGCTACTATTTGCTTATTAGTTTGAAACATGCATGGGGGCAAGTAGATGAACATACATAAACATGAGTAACTGGGATTATTAAGATTGCTAAGGGTAACAACCTGTTGTAGTGGTACGAGGCCTTGTGGGAGCAGTTATGCCCAAGGCTGAGATTTTGCTAAATTAGTGTAAGCCTGAAGGGATAACCCTAGGCCATAATTCTGCACTTTCATCTGAAGAGGCAAACAAGTGACCACAAAGGGCACTGTACACCACAAGATTCCAGCAGATGGGAGTTTTGGTGGGATTTTTGCAACGAGGTTTCAATGCAGTTTCTATGCAATTAAACCATGTTGACACCAATTATTAATATTAATTATTATGGTTAATTATGGATGCCCAGAATGCCACAGATGAGATGGGGGCAGGAACTGACCTTATAATAACTGTGGTACCAGAACAAATATGGATATACATCCATGACATTTACATAACATGATGTATAGGACACCATGCCTAGTTCCTTTTCTTGGGTTCTCTTGGGCACTGAACTGGTGTCAACTGGATCTGTGACCTTCTGAGGTGCTCCAAAACTGGTTTGTCATTCCTTTCTTCTTCTTATTCTTATCTGTCTGAGAGTGTAAGCATGAAATGTGTTGACTAGCCCTGCCGTATTGGGAGCACAGATGTGAGGGAGCCCAGGCCCAGGAAGTGCCAAGGCCATGACTGTCACCAGGGGAGCACACAGTCAAGGGTTAGCTCACAGAGGGCTCCACCCCCAAAGCTCCTGATTGGAGGAAACATCCAGCCCCATGATTGACTGAGGGGCTCTATATAAACCAGGAAGTAAGAACAGCAAGCTGTCTGGGCAACTAGATGAATTCCTGGCTGGCTGCTACAGAGCCCTCCTGCTTGTCTCACTGCTGAGCCCAGCATCCCTGCCTGCTCCTGGTTCCTATCCTCCTATCCCAGACTCCAATCTACTCCCAGTTCCTGATATCCTGCCCTACTCCAGGTCCCTGCTCCTCTGCCTTACCTCTGACACTGCCTCCTGCTCTGACCTTTGGCTTGGTACTTGATGCTGTCTTTGGTTTGGGCTCTTGGCTCTGACCACTAGGCCAGACTCTGGCTCAGACCCCTAGGCTTGACTACCCGTACCCTGGTCATTGCAATAGACTGCTTATTTGGTTAGGTTTGTGCTATTTAGTAATTATATGTAGTATAATAACTTACTTTCTTAGGTTATAATTGAATCTATATTGCTCTATCACTGGTCACATCAATCCCAGAGAGAAAGAGGGGAGTTTGATAGAAAGTCATATGTAGCCTGTGTTGAGAAAGAACCTGTGATTGATTATTCATAATAAACGTTGTAAGTGTGGCCAGTGAGTTGTGTTATTCTTTATAGAGCTACAGAGCCTACACAGAGAACACCTCCATATCATGCAGGGAAACCAGTCTTCCTATGACTACTCCCCCAAGCTTGATCTCCACCTCATCCATTCCCCATACATCAGAACCCACTGTTTTTGTTGCTTATTGGGCCAGAATGTGTATGTGACAGGGTTTTCCCCATCGTGAGTCATTTTTCTCCACAAAACAACTTGGCTCAAAGTAGAGGTTCACTCTAGTAGGAACTATAATCATCAGAGTGCAGTGCATTAAGCCCACTTTAGACTCTCATTCTACTTCACTAAGCCCAAGTTCACTTTAAGCAGTTTCCAAGTGTCAATATTTATTAAGATCTTTTTGAAGTACAATTTATTGGCCTGCTAGACTAGAGCCATTTCCATCTGTCATATCCATATGTATTTTGGGAGTTTCTAAAAAATGATATAACCTGGCTAGATTGTAACAGTCTATCATGTAAATCGGCCTTAGTTCAATAGCCATTGGTACGCTAGACCTTTGGAGGCATTGCAGTCTCTAATGCAAGTATGGTTGTTTTTCCATACACTCTATAGAAACCTAATTCTGATTTTCATTCATTATACAGAGATTCTGGTCTGTATTAGGGATGAGCAAATAGGCTGATATTCAGATCTGGATTATATTTGGATTTGGGGCTGTGAATATGCAGAACATAGTTGCACCCTAATCTTGTATGTCATCATCTCCAAATATCAAACACTGTGTCACCCCACAAATACCATTTGCCCTCCCGCACAGGACCTCTTAAAATATTTTCTGGAAGGGGTGGGGAGGAGAAGAGGGAAACAGTGGCCGTATTTTCAGCGACTGACTGGCTGCCATCCTTTCCTTTCCTGAACTCTTTAGAGTGGCCAGCTAGATATGCCAAGCATTTTGAGGGGTGTAAACCACCTACCTGGGTCCCATTTCCCAACATCAGGTCAGGAAAGCCTTGCTTACTATTTCTTACTGCAGACTGAGGCCTAAAACATCAAATCTTGCCTTACATGGAGTAAGTACTAATGGGGTACTCGGAAGTAATTGAGATATGTATCTTACTGTCTGGTTATATTAAGTAGTGGTAATTACAAGTAACAAGAAGTATCACCATAGTGTAATTACATTTTAATTACATTGTAACCACACCCACTGTGTTACAAAGTGCAACCTGCTTCCACTAAACCCTTGGCATCCTCAGGGTATATTCATTTTACCACACACCTTTTCTTCCTATTCTTCTTGCATCCCATCCTGCAATACCCCACATCTGGGCAGCCAAAGAAGTTTCTGACTCAACTCCCAGCAGATATCAGAACCGTCTTCAAACAACGTTATTTAACTAATTTAAATGAAGTGAGTCTGTTGTGCCTTTTGCTCTTTACACAACAAATGTAATAGTAAGGACCACACAGGCATAGTGGGGTCAAAATAACCATGTTTACTATAATACACAATATATACACACACACACACACTCCACTGGTCTACATCTAAACATAAAACACAGTGAGCACAAGAGGGTTTGCAAACTATTTAAAGGAGCACTAATCAATTCATCTAGACTACAGGTTCAGATGTTTTATAGTCATACTAGCTGACTCCCTTCCAGACAGTTAGAAGGATGGCCATATTCTCCACCGGTATGCAGGCAATGTAGCAGTGTGACGGAAGTATTTTACAAGGTACATACCCGGTCACTGAATGGGGAAGGAGACAATGCTGGTACAATCAATGACATTCTAACCCAAATCTTTCCAATACCTGTTATTTAAAATAAAGAATATTAACCTGATAATACTGGTGATTAATAAGATTTTTAGAAAAAGGCCTTGAGGGTGGAAGGAGGAGCCGCCCTGGATCAATGAGGCTATCCTCTTCCCCTGCAGAAATGCATGTCTGGATATGTGAAACAAGAATTAAAGGGAAAGGCTGTCATGGCACCAAAATGGAATTTCATTACTTCATAACAAACTTTTAGGGACCAGACAGCTTATTTCAGTACATTTTGAACCCTCTGCTTCCCATGAGGGAGGCAGGAGACTGATGAAAGCAAACTATGCTAATCAGGGAGTGCCATGCATATGTAGCAGCCTGCTTCATAGCTGGGGCAGGGTGCTGTTGTAACAGAGTCAGTGGGGACTCTCTCCCACTGGCAAAGGGCAGCATTGCCAAACTCAAGAGTTCAAAAAACAAAACAAAAGACAAACCAAAATAAACCCAAGAGATTTACTTCCAGCCTGAAATGCGCATGAAGCTCATCCACAGGGTATGCAACTCAACCTACATGCATACAAATGCCACATTTCTGGTCGCATCATGTCCTGAAGAGAGTAAGAGATGTACCTCAAAGTGGACATGGGGCATTCTCTGTTTGCCATTCAGGAATCAGACTCAGCCACCTTTCCAGCATCACCTCTTGCAGCTGAGACCCATTCCAGAATTCTGTTTTTGTCTGGGCAGCTCAATCTACTTTGGCCTTGGTGTACACATTTCCTTTTCCTAGCTGGCTATGCCTTTCCGCATTTCAGAGTAGAGAACACTCCCTTCTCTGAAGTTGTCAGTGCCATTTGGTCACTCATCTACTGCTGCAATACTCCTATAGAAGCAGGACCGACATAAAGAAATGCTCATTTCAGTGAGATGCAAAAGCCATTAGCTGATGTTTAAAACACTACAGCTATAATAGAGCAACTGGAGGAGGAAAAAAAGAATTAGCAAAGAAAAGCTAGACCTGTAGCAGGTTCACCAAAGAAGCTATCTCCTGACTAGTAGAAATAAAACACTGAGCCAGACACTGTGGTTTAAAAAAAAGCGGGGTGGGGGGGGGCAATTGCAAAGGCTTCTGGGAGCTTGCCAGGCTATAAAAACCTGGTGATTGCAAACTGAGGGCAGCTGAAGGAAGGTTGTAGAGGAGCTTTGTAATATAGGCTGTAGAAGTTTTTCCACTGAATGCATCCGGTGAAGTGAGCTGTAGCTCACAAAAGCTTATGCTCAAATAAATGTGTTAGTCTCTAAGGTGCCACAAGTACTCCTTCTCTTTTTGCGAATACAGACAAACACAGCTGCTACTCTGAAAGCTGTAGAAGTTGTACAGCTAAAGTCTGCAATACTGCAACCAGAGCAGAGGAAAAAGCTGAAGGGAGCCCAGGATAGAGTCTCACTCTAAAGGAGAGCTCTTCAAAGGGGGCTTAGGTTCAGCACTGCAACATCCAACATTTGGCTGCCCTACTACCTCGTAGACTCCACAGCCCAAAGTTAGGTGCCCTGTATAAGGCATGGGGGAGACCTAGGGGGCCTCAGAAAAGGATTCATAGAAGCCAGCAAGTTGATCAGGGAGCAATAGGAAATGCTGGGAAGAGGGGTGTGGCCTAAGTCACAACCTTCAAAAAGACTTAGGCAACTAAATCTAGGTTGGAGGGAGGCACCAATTTGGTTTGGGAGTCAACGTTGTAAACCCTCTCCTAAGCCCATCCTTGCTGTGGCTGGTGCTGTTGCCTCCCCTTTAGCCCAGTGGTTGGTGCATTCCCCTAGACTGTGGGAGATCGAGGTTCAATACTCCCCGTAGCTGATGTAGAGCAGTGATTGGAATGTGCATGTCTTACCTCTCTGGAAGGTGAACTAGTTGTTGGGCTATGGGATTGCCAGTGGGACACAATCTCTCCTGTTGGAGCTGCTCCTCTTTGTGTAAATAATTAGTTACTGGGTCAGCTACAGTGTGAGAATGTCTTTACAGCCCAGGCATTAGGGTATTCACTTGGGATGTAGGAGACAAAAGTTCAAGTCCCTTTCCTATACGTCAGATTACCAGCCCAGGTTCTGCAAGACAAATAACCATCATGAGGTAACAGAGACATAATCCTGATAAAGCAATTTTAACTCTTATTGTGCCTGCAAAGCTAGCTTATGAGATAACTCTGAAGAGAAGAAATCAGGAGAAGAGTCTTGCATAATTTTGGGGCTTATCAGTGGGGTAAGATTGGACTTGAATGACACCGATGTTCATATGTAGTCATGTTTATATCATAACTTGGACCACCAAATTCAGAAATAAACACAAAGATTAACTTATGTGCGTACAGTCCACTGCCACTTAATTTGTGATAGCATCCTAGCTCTGATGACATAGCTCCTTGGGGTGGATAGTAGCTCACTTGTCAAGGTACGACTGATATCACCATCATCTGAACACACTCCTTGAGCTTTACTACTGGGAAATACTTAAATCCAAGAGGGAAAAATACATTTCAGGGAGAAAGCTGCCCATCACTCTGTATATTTTTCCCCAAATGATTGAGTAAATTAAGTTAATGTGTAAAATAGTAATAACAACAACAGTTAATAATTTATGTTAATTTAATAAGTTCCTGCCAAAATGCTAGGGGTGCACTACAACAGTATAAAAAGTAATATACTATAAGAAAAACATAATGAAATACCACCTGCTTTAAATACAAACACTTAGAAATGAATGGATTGGAAGGGAAGATAATAAATATAGATGGTCAGCTGTGGTTATTCCGCAAACATACTTGAATAGAAAATTGTGTGTGTGTGTGTGTGTGTGTAAAGTGGGAAGGAAAGGGTGCAATTAGAGTAGCAAGAGTCTCATACTGTACTGCTCGCCCTGTCAACCCCTAAACTATGAGTGGTGTTTGAGTATAGATATTCATCAGTACAAGGCTTAAATCTCAAATGTAGCCAAGACAAGCACCATTAAGGACTTTAACAGCCAATAATAAAGTTGATCCATCACTTTGTAAGACATCAACAAGAACATAGGGTGGATGTAAAATGACCATCATAGCTCAAACCAGAGAGGAATCATTCCACTACAACCAGAGCAAGTAGCTAGCTTTTTTGTCCCTAGGGGTGTGTTGCTATGCAGGTCTTTATGGGATAATTAAAGGTGCAGGTGACACAAACTGCACAACTCAGAAAACCTGGGTACCATGTCCAGTATATAATTTTCCATGGAAAGGGCAGAGTCAGAAAAGGATACCAAGATTCCTTTGTCGTTTATTCTGATCATATGTGATAGATAATAATACGTAGCTCTAAAATAGTGTGATTCATCAGCAGATCTCTAAGCATTTCACAATCTTTAATGTATTTATCCTCACAACACCCTTGTAAGGTAGGGAAGTGTTATTATTCCCATTTCACAGATGGGAACTGAAGCACAGAGAGACTAAGTGACTTGTCCACAGTCACCTTGTGTCAGAGTGGGGAAATCAACCCAGGTATCCCAAGTCTTAGGTTAATGTTCTAAGCACTGGGCAATCCTTCCTAGCCTATATTTAAAATCTGGAATGTGGTCTAGCATATCAGCAAACATTTCTAATATCCGGTGATGTAAGAAAACATGCAATGGGGTTGCCACAGAGTCAGGCTTAAGCATAACATCGTGATTTAAAAAAAAGATCTGACACCAAAATTGGGAGCAGCAGTTCAGTAAACAAACAAGGCAGCATCTAGCATGTTATCAGAGCAAGGAAATCTGCAACAAAGGACAAAATGGTGTCCCAACATAGTAACGACACAAGGTCTGCAAGTCCCAGGGCTCACAAAGACCACAACAGTAATCTTGGCGCAACACGTCCAATCAGCAGCAGCTTATTTGCAGAGTTCAACAGGAAACCCTTACATTTATCAACTCACCTCCTTCATCAGTAAATGTCAGTGCAGCCATAGAAGTTAGCACAGTGTTAATTTATCAGCAAATCAAAAGCAGAATAAAAATACAACTTCTATCTTCTTTTGAGTCATTTATTTCCTTCAATTTTTTTTTCTTTTTACGCTCAGTGATAAAATGCAAAAGTTGATAGCTTGAAATACTATAAGGAAGAAAAAAAGAGACACTGGGTAAACTCCAACTAAACTCATATTTGGAAAGAGCATTTAGGCCCTGATCTTGCAATCGATGCAGACTTTTGCACCTACACAGTGCGTATTAACTTCAGTAGGACTCTATACAGGCACAGGTATCTGCCTATGAAGATCTGATTGCAGGATTGGGGCCTCAGTATTCTTATCTGAGCACAGACAATGTAATCTTATCTTATCTTGGGCTAAGAGGGCTGTCTCCAAAGCATTTGGGCCTGATTCTACCTCCCTTGTTTACACTGAGAAGCACTTTCATGAGTAGATCGAAACTCAACAGGATTATTCATATGAGTAAGTGCTACTCAGCATGGGTATTAATGTCAGAATCAGGCTCTATATTTGGGAGGATTGATTCCCGCCCCCCCCGCCCACCAAAAGCCTTTATGTTTCCATTACCTAGTTTTCATTGATCAGTTTCTTAAATTGCATTTCCTGAAACATGTGTGGATACAAATAAATCAGTGTAGTTCCATGAAAGTCAGATCATTCAGTATCTGGCCCTATTTGTTAAATATGTGTATACTTTAAAAGTAAATATAATGATAAATTGATTTGGTTTTGCACTCAAAACAAAAGAGATTAAGTTTAATAAAATAAAGAAAATTAATAATGCCTTGTATTTCTATAGTGATTTTCATCAGAGGATCTCAAAGCAGATTAATTAAATATTAATTAATTACTCCTCTCAACATCCTTATGAGGTGGATAATATATAGGCAACACTTAATCCACCATTAAAATTCAGCCCATATGGATTGGTATGCAGAAGGTGATTAATAAGTGCATTAAAATATGGCAAAAGAGTTTAGAGCGGAGTGAAGAACACATATCTAAATGAATCTACAGGAGGTGGCATGCAGTCTAAGTACCACATGGTAATCAAATAGTGTAATGAGGTCTTTAATAAACACAAGTGGTCAGAATGTTGGCTTTGCATCTCATCTGAAAAGCAGCTGCCCTGGAGCCAATGTCCTTATCACTAGACTGGTTTAGTATTAATGCAAAAGGACAGGTGTACCCTGCAAAGTCACCAACACCACATCTTGCTGCAGCACATCTAGACATACAGTAGAAGTCTCCGCTTCAAGACCGATCTGATCCTGCTTGGGAGACATACTGGAATCGTTGATATGCACAAGATGTTATGAGAGATTCAGAACAAAAAGTGAAAGGAAAAAGAGAAGCACAACTTCATGACTAAATATTCTTCATGAGCCAGAAGTCAAAATTATTCTTGATCCTGGTTATTAATGGAATACTTTTATGTTATGGGAAATGGAGATACATGTATGTTATTCTTGTGTGTTTTAAGTGTTCTAAAAGTGGGCAGTGGTCTTTTTGGTGTGTTTTTTTTTTATATTTTAAAAAATCAAAAATATTTACATTAAAGTGCATAACTGACTCAGGACACCATTGCTGATTATTTAAATAGCATAACTGTTTTTCAGCACCCAGAAGAAAATCACCAAGACAATTCACTGCATCCTAGAAATCTAATGCAAACTCTGACTGGAGAACATGTGAAATATGACATGCGAACATTTGCTCTGCTTGAGCATACTGCACTTCAAGTCAGACCAGTGCAGGAAACAAAGATCAGAGCACCATTCTGCATGCTTTTTTCCTATGGGTCTTGCAAAAAAGAAGAACCGACTGTCAAGAGTGAATCATCAAAGAGCAGCTATAAATCAAACTGTTGTGCTCAAATCATGTCTAAATAGTTTGCCTATGATGGTAACATCAGAAAGATAAAGAATGAACAGTTAGCTTCATTCAAACCAATTAAAAATGTTGTGTAGGGCAGTAACTATACATAAAACAAAAGGTCCTGATGATAAAGTTGTGCTCCTTAATAAAGACCATTGAGTCAATTAATGTTTACTTAAATACTTGTCATCTGAAGAAGGAGCTGAGAAAATGATCAACATAACCAAAAGCTTGTGACACCAATTTGCATCCAGTTCCAAGTGCATGTTTTATTTATTTTCAATCAGGACCAATCAGGAAAGAAAATAATCAATGAAGTCACAGTCATGAGTGGTATTCAGCCATCTGGGGGCCCCAGTATCTCTCGGCCTGCATCGGAGGCAAGGGAAATTTTTTTTTCAAGAGCACGGAGGAGCTCCATATGGTTGAGATCAAAGGTGTTGCTGGGTGCATGGTTCTGCTTTATTGCCAGGCACTGCTGTTAATTAGAAAACAAGATCAGAGGCAGTATTAAAATCCAATTAAATTGATATGAACAGATTGCCAAGTGATGTTCACTAATGTATAATTGAGCACCATGCAAATTTCGGTGGCTGCCTTTTGTTTTTTCCCCCCTCACTCTGGAATGAATGATGAAGCTATGAAGTTTTTCCTCGTTGTAAAAGATAAACAAGTTAATGCACTGATCTAGGGGGTATTGCTTCAGTGATTGATGAAAATGAGAGTGGAATATTAAAGTGTGACTTTTGGGGGCTTCTTTTATAATTTTATTTTCTTCTTCAGTCTTTTCTTTTATTATTATTTTTGTTGTATCCAAGAACATGCGCAGATTCGTCAGCATTCCATCATTTCTGATACAGAGAAAGTTCTTTTGTAGATAGAGATTTGATTTAAACAATTACAAAACCATGAATATTTCAAGTGACAGGCCTGCTACTGCTGGAAATTAACTTTTTCCAAGAACTATATGGACTATATACTGTATATCTTTGTTTAGAAGCCTCAGCTTCTATTAAATTTAATTACTTCCCTATGCAGCTTTATATCGAGGGTGACTTCAAAACGAGGGCAGCAGCTATTAAATTTAATTACATTCCCCTGCGGCTAGCATAGTAAAGGTGCATGGTTAAGGTGCAGCTACTAAATGAAGGTAGCTTCTAAATAAAGATATACAATATTTATACTGTATATATTTCTCCTCTCTCTCTATTTAATATATGTGTAGTGTGGGTATGTGTCTGTGTAATTTTCAGTACAGGTGCATAGTTAAATTAAATGCTAAATGAAGTGAGCTTCTGAACAAAGATATACTATATTTAAACTGTATATATCTAGCAATCTATTTCTACCTCTATTGATAACCCTAAAGATTTTAACACCGAAAGATTTTGTGTCATAATGCACATATCGTTCAGAAATCATAGTATCATTTATGAAAGGGCTAATCTTTTAGATTATAAAGTTCATTAAAATCTTAAAGAAATTTTAGAAGTACTTTGGAAAATGCATCTCTATACATAGCCTGTAAGCACAGGTAACTGCAATCCCACAAATAAGTGGAAACTAACACCCTTACTATACCCAAAGAATTAATATTGCCGTATGTTAGCAAATCAATTATTTGTTAACTGAAGGTACATTGAGCTAAAAGCTGGTTTTCACATATGACTAGGTTAAAAATGCATAAAAAAAAGACAATGTCTGATGTACTGTTTATGGGATGCCTGTGGAATTTTAGGAAACAGTTTAAATGCTCTTAAAAAGGAGAAAATGTGTCCAATCAAATAATGTCATTCTTACAGCTGAACAGTTAAACACTGAAATGTAGCCTATTGTTAAATGCGTGCTTGCTTTGGGATGTGAAATTTTGTTTTGTTTATCTATGCTCATCAGTGCAATGAGGACAATACAAGGAATGTTACAGCTGTAGGCAGAAGAAAACGTGGGCATTTATGAAACAGTTAGATTTTTCATCCTCTAGTGAGGGTTCCATTTTAGATAAACACCACAGAATGTTAAGCAGCCTCAAGATGCTGTCAATTCAATCCCATCCCAATAGGTCACTTACCATTTATGACTCATCGTGATGCATCATATGTCCACATAAGTAACAAAATAGATTGATGGTGGGTTTTGTGTAGCATCTTTCATAATAAAGGTAATTTAAAGTCCTTTACTAAGTAGCGCTAAATAATAAACACCAGAAATTCTGGTATAGAATAGGCAAATGGAGTAGCCATTAACAACTGTTCCAATACAGCCTTAGATACTAAGGGCCCAATCCTGCAGCCATTCAGGTCACTGGCACCCATGCCATTGACTATAATGATAGCAGGATTATGTCCCAATTTTTCAAAAAGCAGCCTTCTGGGACCTGGACACTACTTGGTTTTCATGCCCAACTGTCTTTTTTACATGCAAATGAGGGTGATCATCACATGATTTAAAAAAAAAGGTGTGAGTCCAAACAAAGAAATGGAAGCCGGTAGAAATATATTGTTTAAAACATGTTTTAATAAAAAAGTTGTTTTTTAAAAATATATTTTGGGCAGATAATTTTCCTTTTTTTCAAAATGTTCTTAATTCTCCACCACAACAAAAAAACTATTGAAGAAATGATTTTTTGTTTTTGTTTTGCTTTTAGTTTTCAGGAGGGGTATACTTTTCTTTTCTCTGTACTCTTTTCCAGCCAGAAAATGAAAAAAAAGGGGGGGGAAATAGAGTGGAAGGGAAAAAAGCAAAAAAGGGAAAGAAGTGAGAAACAATTATTTAAAAATTAATTTTTTCATCAAAAATACAAATCAAGAATGTTTCATGAAAAATTCTACCATTTTTCAAAAAAGCTCTGATAGAGACCACGTTCACCTTTATTGAAATTTTTGCTCGGAAATACACTTGTTTTATGGAGAAGGAGGAGTTTGGTCAAAATGAGATCTTTCAGTCATACCATGTCCAATACCCAAATTAAGCTAAAGGACTTTTGAGTTGATATCTAATCCAATCAACAATTTTTTCAAGTACCTACAAATGATTGTATAAGTCTAAGTCCTGATCCAGAATACATTACTATCTGTCGTACCAAGGCACAATGAAATACAAATACTGTATGACAACTGACATTTAAAGAAAGGTACAGTCCTTTCTGAGGATACCTTTCATCTGTTCTAAGTCTTTGGGAAAAAGACTGGTTATCATATGTTTGTACAGCTTCTGGCACAATGGGACCCTGATCCCCAATCGGGGGAAGAAGAATACTCACCTAGTGGAAAATAAAGCAAAAACATGTTAGCCAGCATTGTTCTTCACATATTAACACACAGTTATCCCATAGTGATACATGAGATCCCACGGTATGCACCTACACCTCCAAAAGCGGATGGCTGTTGCAGCTGTGATTGGGTTCTGTAGTATCTCAGGTACCACGCACTGCATTTTAAAATATGTGCAAATGATGATGTTTTAATAGTGACCACTGAATTTGATTAGCACTGTAAAATTGGGAATAGACACGATTTTAGGCACAAGCTGAGGGTGGGATAAAAGCAATATTGATAAGCAAAGCAGCAGGATAGTTTTTCTAATTCTCTTGCCTCTAGGAAGAGCAAGTAGATATCCTGCTGAATAAGGGCATGATTCACAGTCCACTGAAATTAATGGGAACCTTTCCATTGATTTCAATGGGCTTTGGATCAGTCTCTAAATGTTCCTTTCTTAACAGCATTTTCTGCAGCCAGCAGGACTCATTTTACTTTGGCATGAAAGTACCTGTCTAGACTCGAGTTCACTTTTCTGTTCACAAAGTGGGCATCAGCCACTAGTTCCTTGGCAACATTTAGCTTTACAGTACCTTCTTCCATATCTACAGGCAAACATACAGACCACATTTAAAAGGAAATGAAGGTCATTTCTTCATAGCTAGTCAACATTATAATTGGTGTCGTTATGTATCAGCTCTTTCTCACTTCCTTAGCACAGCCCTTCCCTTTGAATTCTAAGTTTCATTATCTCCCCAATTTTACATATTGAATGACATGGATAATTTAATATTATGCTGTCAGGGACTCCGTGTAAAGTTTGCTTTTGAGAGAAGGCTAACTGCTGATATTCAGAGCCAGAGCCCAGGTAGTTATCAGCAGAGCTCAAAATTGGTTGTGGTCTTGTGGCCTGAGGCCATGCTGGTAACTAATAGCAATTTTAAAATCATTAGTTTTTGCCTGTTGGGCCAGTAGTAAGTGCAGCCATGATCATGGTCCAAAATCTAAGAGAAAAGCCTCCAGGCCCAGCTTTTTTGTTAGAATTACAGTGTTACTTACCTAAGCCAGTGTTATGTTATTACGATTTCTAAGATGTGGTAAGCTTGATACAGCTAGGATAGTAGCAAAAAAATGACCTAAGCTTAGTGTGGCATCAATCACAAAGGTTGCCTGGAAGGACTTAAATTATAAATCATATGATAAGGGCAAGCCAGCCATGCTCACTCTGGTCAATACTTTATGGTCCAAAGGCTTTGGTCCAATTTTGACCTGCAGCACCAGTCTGGAAACTGAAATACAGTAAAAGTATGACTCTAGCTTTCTCTTCTGAGGCCAGATTGCTCAGTTAATACCTGCCAGGTTATGTATTTTCCTACAAGGATGTGTTAAAATGTTCAGCTACAAGTTTAAAAAAAAAAAAAAAAAAAGCTGGCCTTATATACTGTGGGAATAATTTCACATCTTGAACTGAAAGTTTCAACATGTGTAGAAAGATTTTAGCAGACAGATTTGCTTTGGGGAAAATTTGATGAATATTGTGCTGCAGAAATAAACATCAAATGGAAATTTCCTTTGCCTTATATTTTAAGAATACTTTGAACAAACTTCTTCAAACACGGATTGGCCATCAGTAAATGGAGTGCCATATTTAGCTGGCAACTTCTATGACATTCAGATCCTAGCATCTGAACGATCTGGAACAGCAGACATATTTGCATTCATTTGGCTGGTAGTCAGCAAAATGCCAGGATATTAAAAGGTTGATTTTAGTAGGCCTAGAGAAAAGTATTGTGTTATAGGAACCAGACTGCGATACCCTCACTCATGTTGAAATAAATGGGCGTACTAGCAGAATAAGGTACTGCTCATCAGGAGAAATACTATAAAATCTGGCCCAGTGAACAAACTCCACAACAGGAAAGTGTGTGAGTATACATATAGTGTGATTATATATATATGTATAAAATATAGGTTAAAAGTGTGTGTGTTCATTCATGTGTATATGTACACCCACTTTCATGTGGACAGTAGAACCTCAGAGTTACGAACATCTTGGGAATGGAGGTTGTTTGTAAATCTGAAATGTTTGTAACTCTGAACAAAACGTTATGGTTGTTCTTTCAAAAGTTTACAACTGAACACTGACTTACTACAACTTTGAAACTTTACTATGCAGAAGAAAAATGCTGCTTTTAACCATCCTAGTTTAAATGAAACAAGCACAGAAACAGTTTCCGCACCTTGTCAAATCTTTTTTAAAAACTTTCCCTTTATAGTTTTGTAGTTTACGTTTAACACAATACTGTGCTGTATTGGCTTTTTTTTTTTTTTTGGGGGGGGGGGGAAAGGGGGTCTCTGTTGCTGCCTGATTGCGTACTTCTGGTTCCAAATGAGGTGTGTGGTTGACAGGTCAGTTCTTAACTCATGTTTGTAACTTTAAGGTTCTACTGTTTAAAAACCCTAATGGACAGAAATGCAAAGAAAAATTAAGTAAACTGGAAAAATGAAATAATCATGAAGCTGCCTAAGCTGCAATGAATACACAAAAGGTTAAAATCATTAACAAGGAAGGGGCATAGAGGAACTTTATAATGAAAAGGGAGAAACTTAACCAGTTCTGTTTATGTAACCTATAACAATAAGCCACTTTTTTTTCCAGTTGTCCCCTTTGTCAGGACTGGATCCAAATCTCACTGAAATCTTTCCATCAACTTAAATTAGAATTGGACTGGGCCCATTCAGACTAAATACAAAGGTCTAATTCTGTTCTCATCTATCATTTTCACATACCACATGCAAGTCTCAGTTATGCTTTAAAAAGTTGCCAGTTGGGTGACATTGGTTCAGTCCTAAAAAGTACAGCATTTGCCTGATCCTCATAACTTTAATTGAAATGAATGAGACTGCTTGAAAAATTAAACTGGAGAATAGCAAAGCTGTACTCTGATCAAAGTTAAGAACACAGGACATACTGGAATGTGTAAAGTGGGAAAGTGAGAGAATGTGAGAATATTCCAAGGGTTGAATCAGGGGCTAATAAACAGAATACAAGAAGAAATTGCATTAACCTTACATTGAAAGTAATTGGAGTAAAAGATATCTGTTTAAAAGGGGCTGGGGTATTTTAGGTTGGAATGAGTTTTTATTAATATTAATTAAATTAATTAATGAATACTCACTATAATATAAGGTCCAGAGACCCTGATCAGAATCCAGGCACTATCACACTAGGCTCTGGTGTGCGCACAGAGCTGGACACAGTCCCTGCTCTACAGATCTTGCAATCTAAGAAGGTGGGAGGAGAAGGATGCAATCAAATACATTCAATGTTATATACATATACACATGTGCTTTATAAATAATATGGTTTAACATACATGTAAATAAATACTAATATACTGTACTTATACTGATAAGGTGTGATTTTCAAAAGCCTTCAGCATTGAGCTAATTCGGCTCTTATTGACTTCAATAGGAACAGAATAAGGTCCACTGAACACCTTTGAAAATCCCACACATAACACAGTAAAATAGAGTAGAATAAAATGATATATTACAAAAGTATTGTATTTCTAGTTTAGTCTAATACTTATATAATAAATACCAATACACTATTTTTTGATAGAAAATAGCTTTTTTTGAGAAAAGGTAGGAGTACATCTTTCAAATACACATGGTGGTAGTCATCCTAAATTCATGGGGTTCCAATCAAACAGGGGACGGGAATCTAAAATGGAATGAGATTCCCATATTCAATATTCAATTCCAGTGTCATCCTTTAATTAATTATATCCTGAGTTACTGTCCCAAATGGTGGTATCCTTGCAACTTTGTGTTGTTGGTGCAAGTTAACAATTTTGGCTGATAAAAAAGAATCAAAACATGCAAATATTGCATCAAATATTAACAATTACTGTAGGGCAGAAATAATGCAATCTTATTAAAGTGAGAGAGACGTGGACTGCTGCCACAATCTCTCTTTCCTCCAGGGCTGCTCATTAACACCTATCTAAGGGCAGTAGAAGCCGAGGAAGATTTCGCCAACATTAACTGCTGCACACACATCTACTCAGAAATCCACCATTTATCAAGGAGCATTCACTTTCTGTAGCTGCTTTCTGGTTTTGCCCCCCTGCCTATCCCAACATACCACGGAAAGTAGCTACCTCCCAGCTCTAACCTCTGCCGCTCCCAACAAGCCACACTCCCAAACCTGCTGAGTTCTACCTCACCCCATTTTGGATGCACCTTGGAGAATGAGCCTGATCCAGCATGGTGGTGAACTCTACCCACTAGGTGCCGAACTCATCTTTGCCTTCTAAACAAGTTAGAAACTCAACTTTCACTCACTTTCAATGGAGTTTAGGTGCCCAACGGACTCAGGCTCCTTTGAAAATACTGACCTCATCACCTAGCAGGAGTAGGCCCTAAAGGTTTGATCCAGTACTTGATGGAGTCAATGGAAAGACGCCATTGAATTCAGGAGGGGCTGGGTCAGGCCCCAAGTGCCCAATAAAACAGCCCCCAACGATCAAATGCTGCTGCTTTAATGAAAACATTTTAGCTGCTTAAAGGATAAATAAAAATGAAACGGAACAAATTAACAGAAAGGGTGGAGGGCATCTTCTTTATCAGAAGCTTCAAAAAGTTCCCAACATTATTCTTAGCAGTCGCACTATAAATTATTGACTTTTTGCATAATGTTAAGTTCTGTTACAATGTTGTTTACCCCTCCAGTTATCTGCTATGAAAATGTCTGAATCTGCTTATTGAAAATTAAATATAAATATCTATGTATTTTATATATTTATTAACAAACACATACATGCACATGTACAGTATATTTGCATTGTTGCCTGGGAACCAAAAGCCTATTTTTAGTTAAGATCAGGTGATTTTAATTTACTTGAATTGCCTCACCTCTCCGTATTTTAAAGAGCGTACACAGAGGCACCTGCATGCTTCCAGCATTTGATGTATCATTAAATATGCCTTCTTACATTTGGCACAGAAACCCTGATAAAGTTTCACCTTTTAATGAAATAAATGACTCAATTAACAAGATGAAAAACAGCAGTGTGGTGGCAGACCCTCTTGGTGGCAAAAAAAAAAAAAGGATAAAAAAGAATTATCCCAGCAGGGTGTTAATTCAGGGAGCGCCACAGCACACAGCGGGTACCTGATTTGACTGACAGCCACCCAGCAAAGCTGACAGATTTGTCAGCTTGCTGACCGCTGGCTCGAGTCCCTCGCACCACCCTAGGAATAAACTGTTGCTCAAGAATGGCTGGGCAAGCAGTCACTTGTCTCTGTTAATCTAATTGATTTTTTTTTTAAAGCTGTTTTCATTTTTATCTGTTGCTCTGTAAAAAATGCTCTTTCCGGGAGCAGCAAATTTTTTGGCATCCGTAGCTAGCTAACTTCCTCCCAGCGCGGCAGTGCTGCGATGGGCGTTTTTAAAGAACGTGTAGATGTGAAGGCTGAACCAAATTCTCTCCGCTACATTCATGTAGCCCCATTGACTTTGAGGGGGCTGAATGGATGTAATGTGGGCAGAATTAGGCCCACTGAATGGAAAGATGATCTTGTGACTAAGGTTCTGGGACTGGGATTCTGGAGATCTGGGTTCCCAGCTCTGCCACAAGTTCTCAGTACTGGAGCCAGTATTGTTCAACATATTCATCATTTATCTGGAAAAGCAGGTGAATAATGAAGTGGCAAAGTTTGCAGACAATACAAAATTATTCAAGTTAATTAAGTCCAAAGCAGACTGCAAGGAGTTAGAGGGAGCTGACAAAACTGGATGACTGGGCAACAAAATGGCAGATGAAATTCAATGCTGAAAAGTGTGAAGTAATGCACATGGGAAAAAATAATCCCAGCTACACATATGCAATGATGAGTTCTAAATTATCTGTTACCACCCAAGAAAGAGATCTGGGGTCACCATGGATAGTTCTCTGAAAACTTCCACTCAATGCACAGCAGCAGTCAAAAAGGCTAACAGCATGCTAGGAACCATTAGGAAAGGGATAGAAAATAAAACAGAAAATATCATACGTAAATGTAGGGTTCACCCATACCTTAAATACTATGTTAATTTCTGCTCTCCCCATCTCAAAAAGGATATTGTGAAATTGGAAAAGGTTCAGAGAAGGGCAACAAAGATGAGTAGGTGTATGGAACAGCTTCCATATAAGAAGAAATTTAAAAGATTTGGACTGTTCATATTAGAAAAGAGATGACTAAGGGTGAATATGATAATGGTTTCGAAAATCATGAATGGTGGGGGAAAAGTAAATAAAGAAGTGTTATTTACCATTTCAAACACAAAAATCAGAAGTCACCCAATGAAATTAATAGGCAGCAGGTTTACTGCAAACAAGATGAAGTACTTTTTCACACAACGCACAACTAAGCTGTGGAACTAATTGCCAGGGGATGTTGTCAAGGCCAAAACTATAACTGGGTTCAAAAAAGAACTGGATAAACTGGAGGATAGGTCCACCAATGGCTATTAGCCAAGATGGTTTAGGGTCACCATGTTTGGGGTGACCCTAAACCTCTAACTACCAAAAGCTAGGAGTGGAAGACAGGAATGGATCACTCCATAATTGCCCTATTCTGCACGTTTCCCTGAAGCTCTGGTATGGGCCATTGTTGAAGATAGGATACTAGGCAAGATGGACCATGGTCTGACACAGTATGGCAGCTCTTATGTTCCCTGTGTGACCTTGCGTGAGTCAATTATTCCCTGTGAGCCTCAATTTGTCACCCATAGAATGGAGACAACATTACTTTCCTTCTCCTACCTTTTGCTCTGTTAGTTCGTAAATCTTAAGGTTTGGGACTAGAGCTATGCATTTTTTGGGGGGGCGGGGGGAGATGAACAAATTTGTTATGAATGACAATGAACAACCATTGGGAAAGAATGAGAATGATGATATCCCACAGCCTACAGGCATTAATGTTGGCACAGTGAGGCCAGAGCTGGGTAGAAGTGGTACCACTGTGCCCTCTACTCCTGGGGTGGCCTCCAGGTAGTCCCCCCCACCCCCCGAAGCTGCTTTAGAAATGAGCTGCCCTGGGGAATAAGCTTCATGTGCCCTGTCCCCATACACCCTGACCTGGACATCGAGAGACTGCAAGCCAAACAATCCATTGTTCACCCAGTTCCACCCAGGTATTGCCTCTCGCTATGTGATTGTACAATGGGACCCCGATCTCAGCTGGGGACTCTAGCTGCTATCATAATACATAGGGGCATTATTATTTGTAACAGACACTGTACTGGGCATGTAATGATCTTAGCTACACAGGTGTGTATCTGGAGTAACTTAATTGACGTCAGTGTCTGATCAGAATGCGGAGCGAGGGACTTCCCCTTCCCGCTGCGGCCGGGGGCGAGGCGCCCTAACCCCGTCTAAGTGGCGCAGCTCCAAGAGCGCAACTGCCCTGAAAAAAAAGGTGGCCAGAACGCCGCCCCTGGAAATGTGCCACCCCAAGCACATGCTTGCTTTGCTGGTGCCCAGAGCCGGTCCTGGCTGGCAAGGAGGCACTTGAAGCCAGGCCCTTGACACAAACTGAACAATGGATATCCTTTTCGCTTGAAGCTGGCAGCCTTTCTGAAAGAGGCTTCCAACAGCACATTAACAAAGCATTATGGGTGCATTCAGAGTAAACTGGAATTTTTAATCAACGATGGTCCAGCAACTTCATGTTTTGAAGAATCTGTCAATAAATTGAAAATCCGGCCATGAAGCTATAGCCACAATGGTAGAGGCAATGATCAGGCGTTGAATAAAATCAGTCTGTTGGCTGTCAGAATTTTTGAGGATAGGAGAGGGAAAATTGCCACAGATGTACTGGGCATGTGTTTGAGTGAGTCATGTACTCTTGATGACATTTTTTTTCAGCTATAAATGGTGTCTTCAAATGATACGCAGCTTTTCCATGTGAGGTTGTATCATTAAGTACTGACAATACATCTGTTAACACTGAGTCTAGGAACTATAGTTTTACAAAATTATAAAGAGCTATGGTATATAAAGCCATATATGTTCTTGACTGACACCATAGTACCTTTCACATTCTCAACAAAGCTATTAAGAAAAAACCACGTCACTTTTAGTAAGCCATTAGTATTCAATGTAGGAGACATGATGGATTTATTCTGCTGCATTAAATGCCATGAGACAAGAAAGAAGCAACTTAAATAATTTTGTAATGTATTTAGTTGTGTGAGACAATTACACCTATGGGTCTATGCAGCAGGAAATCATTAAAACACTACAATGCTGTAAAGTTAATTTAATTTCAAATGAAGATGCCTCTGGTCACTGGAGAAGGCCCCAAGACAGGTTCTCAGATGCTACAAATGAAGAGTACCAATTTATTTTCAACTACTCTTCTCACATTGCTTCAGTCCAACCAGACTTTACTTGAAATTTTCCCACAAGCCCTTGACAATTTGAACAGCAGATTGTGACAGCCCTACCCATGTTAGATAGCACTATACTCAGTGGTGAGCTGGAGCCGGTTCGCACCGGTTCGCTAGAACCGGTTGTTAAATTTAGAAGCCATTTTAGAACCAGTTGTTCCACGAGGGACAACTGGTTCTAAAAGGGCTTCTAAATTTAACTGGCCAAAAGTGGTGCCTTAGGCACCGACTCCATGGGTGCATGGGTGCTCCAGCCCTGGAGCACCCAAGAGGAAAACATCTCTGCCTAACAATCACAAAAGTTTGCTCACTGAATGTCAGGTTTGATATCTTTACTCTGTTTTAGTAACAACTTACTCAGCAAATAGTCCCAATGACTTTAATAGGACCACTCAAAGAAGACCACTAGGGACTTCACTATTCCTATTGATTTTATGAGAAGAGTGCTCAGATACTACCATGGTGGGCGGCAATATAAAACTTCAAGATTGATTGATAGAACAGAGTACTTGTGGAGTATAGTCAGTGATGAGCTGCCAAAATCTTAACAATGGGTTCCCTCCTCACCCCACGAGGGGGTCGTTGCCCACCCCGACCCCCGGGACTCCTGCCCCATCCAACCTCCCCGTGTTCCTTGACACCCCCCCCCCCCGCAGAACCCCTGCCCCATCCGCCCCCTCCCCTGTCCCCTGACTGCCCCCAGAACCGGGCAGGAGGGTCTCTTGGGCCACCATAGTGGGTGCCCACTCCACCCCTAAGAGCCAGAGGGACCTGCCGGGGGGCAAGGTGGGGAGTCCCGGAGGTGCTTACCTGGGGCAGCTCACAGAAAGCATCTGGCAGGTCCCTCTGGCTCCTGGGGTGGGGGAGCGTAGCTAGGGGGGAGCAGGGGGAGCGGCTGCTCCCCCACTGATCACATCAAAAGTGGTGCCTTAGACGCCGACTCCCTGGGTGCTCCGGGGCTGGAGCACCCACGGGAAAAATTTGGTGGGTGCAGAGCACCCACCTGCAGCTCCCTGCCCCACCCCTGGCCCCAGCTCACCTCAGCTCCGCCTCCGCCTCCTCCCTTGAACGCGCAGCCTCACTCTGCTTCTCTGCCCCCCTCCCCCCACCAGGCTTCCCGCGAATCAGCTGTTCGCGTGGGAAGCTGGGGCGGGCTGAGAAGCAGGCTGTGGCCTCCCGCTCAGGCCCAGGGAGGCGGAGGTGAGCTGGGGCGGGGGGGCACGAGGAGGGCTGCCCGCGCTGCAGAAAGTAACCCGGGGGGGGGGGGTACGCAAGGGAACTGCTCCCTGCCCCAGCTCACCTCTGCCACCCTCGGACTGAGTGTGAAGCCACCACCTGCTTCTCAGCCCTCCCAGGCTTCCCGCCGAACAGCTGATTCGCGGGAAGCGGGGGGGGGAGTGCGGAGAAGCAGAGCGGGGCGGCGCGTTCAGGGGCAGAGGCGGAGCAGAGGTGAGGTGAGCTGGGGCCAGGCGCGGGGTGGGGAGCTGCCGGTGGGTGCTCTGCACCCACCAAATTTTTCCCGTGGGTGCTCCAGCCCCGGAGCACCCAGGGAGTCGGCGTCTAAGGCACCACTTTTGATGTGATCAGTGGGGGAGCAGCCGCTCCCCCTGCTCCCCCCTAGCTACGCTCCCCCACCCCAGGAGCCAGAGGGACCTGCCAGATGCTTTCTGTGAGCTGCCCCAGGTAAGCACCTCCGGGACTCCCCACCTTGCCCCCCGGCAGGTCCCTCTGGCTCTTAGGGGTGGAGTGGGCACCCTCTATGGTGGCCCAAGAGACCCTCCTGCCCGGTTCTGGGGGCAGTCAGGGGACAGGGGAGGGGGTGGATGGGGCAGGGGTTCTGCGGGGGGGGGGGGTGTCAAGGAACACGGGGAGGTTGGATGGGGCAGGAGTCCCGGGGGTCGGGGTGGGCAACGACCCCCTCGTGGGGTGAGGAGGGAACCCATTGTTAAGATTTTGGCAGCTCATCACTGACTATACTCCACAAGTACTCTGTTCTATCAATCAATCTTGAAGTTTTATATTGCCGCCCACCATGGTAGTATCTGAGCACTCTTCTCATAAAATCAATAGGAATAGTGAAGTCCCTAGTGGTCTTCTTTGAGTGGTCCTATTAAAGTCATTGGGACTATTTGCTGAGTAAGTTGTTACTAAAACAGAGTAAAGATATCAAACCTGACATTCAGTGAGCAAACTTTTGTGATTGTTAGGCAGAGATGTGGTTATTACTGAAACAGATTAGGTTTCTCAGCATGACTTATCAAGAAATGCCTACCATAATAAAGGGAGACTATATATTTATATTTCATAATTTCATAGAGTTTTAAGGCCAAAAGGGACCATTAAATCATCTAGTCTGACCTCTTGCATATCACAGGCTATTCATTTCCACCCAGATACCCTAAAGCCCAAATACTTTAATTAAACCAAAGTGTTTCAGTCCTCAGAAGACTAAACTGTGTGCCACAGGTAGAGAACAGGAGAGATCAAAGTGTCACCATTGCCCAAGGCAAGGAACTGATTAATGTAGGTTTTTTAATTTATTTATTTGCACAACTCTAGCAGGGAGCACAACTCCCCATTTCCACAGGGGTGACAAGCCGTCTTTCCCTACACTTGGCTTACTCTTCCACATTTTCTCCTGTTCTCCTTAACAGTCCCATTCCTGTCCTGAAGCAAAGTCACCTCAACACCATCTCTGCCTAACCCCTGTGTGCTCCAAACAAGCCTGTATTCCCACCTTCTCAAAGTATAGCACTCTGGTTCAAATTCCTTTTTTGGACAATACTACTCCCCTTTCCTTAATTTAATTTTTTGTCTGGTATGAACAAGTTATGGGATGTAGTGTCAAAAATCTTCTGCCTCCTTCTCCATTGTCCTCAAAGTAAAAGCCTTTTCTTCAAGACAAGTAAATCATTTGTATTCTGGAGCAAATGTATTCGAATTTGCTTGAAAACCTACTTTTAGCTACCATCACATTTTGAAAAATGCCATCATCAATATATACTGAGAGAGAATTTGGCAACACTTTCTCAACTTCAGTATAGTACCTTCTCAAAAAGGTACACAGACATCTGCTGCTTCATATGCAGAGAGAATGATATTCTATAGGATGAGTTTAAGGACTATTTTAAATTTCACATTAGTATTGAAAATAAATCCAGAGATGAAATTCAGAACAAGAACAATGGAAAGCACTTATTTCCATGAATTATCAAGAAGATCACTCATTTCTACCGTCTTCTAGCATTTCCTATAATGCCTGGGAAACGAGGATATTTAGAGGAAAAGCATGGCTCTTTTGCTCCTAACCTAGGTTTCTTATACTTTTTGTTATTATTTTCCTTGGTGTCAATCTTCTTTGGAGAGAATCAAAAATAAGAGAGAATAAACAGACTCAGACTGTAGTTAACCTCTTCTCAGGAAGAACAAAGCAATGGGATGCAGATTACAACTACTAAAATATCACAATCAGCATTTTTCATTGACCTTTCCGTGTGTATAAGATGTTTGCTTGTGGTTAATTATTAGCTTTTTATATTATATATATAAATACTGCAAGCTTCATGTCCTCATGAAGGGACAATGCCACATAAAACATCAGTTCATCTCCTACCCCACCACCCCCAGTAATCTCTTTCTGAAAGAAAAACATGCCATTCAAGTTCTTCAATTATCAGTTCTACTTGCTTTGTACACACTTTCTACCTATCAGCATCTGAATACCTGACACAGCACCTGTGATAAAATGGGGTGATGACAGAACATGGCTTGAGACAACAAAACATTATGCAAATACTGTGAAGAATTCTACATGCTATGCTTTTTGAAACAGAACGATCAGCAGCAAAAAGAGCTAGGCAGAGAACACAATGTCCAAGGTTGTCTGAGAGTTTAGGATATCTTTACTTAAGTAAAACCGCAGAAAGCAAGTAGTTGATTGTTGACCTTTGGCAGACATTTTTATCCTGACATCCCTATCAAGTAGATACTGTATCCAGATAAGTTCAGTAGTTAAAAGGGGACATGACTAACTACATCTATGGAGTGATATCCTGGCTTCGCTGAAGTCAACGGTAAAACTTCCATTGACTCCAAGAGGGCCAAGCTTACACCTAGGGAACCCAGAATGGCCTTGTGGGTATTCAGGTTGATAGTCCCATTGATTTTTTTTCCTGTCCAAATATCAACACAAATAATAGGTTTGGTTCACCATTGCATTATTTCAGTTTTACACAGGAAATCCAAGGAATGGTTTAGCTGGAGCTACTCCACATTAAATAAGTCTCATTGCATCTGCAATAAATGAATAATTTTAAAGTAAGATACTTTATCACTTTTCCTCTCTTTCTATAGTTCTATCTATAGTAGACCAAATCAGACCACAGCAGGTAGAACTGGAACAAATGCAGGGCTAAGAGGCCTAAATCATCTCACTTCATTGAAACTGTGCCTTCTTACTGCAGGACTGAATATGGTCCCGTGTGTGTATCTTGTATTTTTATCTTCTTCTTCCCCACTATGAACTTCACTGAACAATCAGCTCAATGTTGTTTCATAATGCAAAATACTTCATACTTCGAGCTCTTGCCCTGATAATCCAATCAGGGTACAGAAACAACACCAGGTGACTTACGTGATCCATCAAAACTAACAAAGATGGCTCAAATTTTGAATATCAAATATCAAATGCTTGCATTGAAGCTTGGATAATTAATCCATAGATGGGGGTGCGGGAGGGAAAATCACAAAAACATTGTGATCAGGTTGCGGAAACTCCACCAGCAGAAAAGAGGGTAAATTCACTGAGTACATTATTTGCTGTTAATTATTTGCCAAGCTCTATTAGTATTTAAGTATTAAATAGTCTGGCTATTGTCTTATGATAAACCTGGAATGCTTCAGATTTTTTGCCTTTCTAATTTGGCTAAAACTTGGTTTAAAGGAAATAGAATTCATACCAGTATTTAGAAGAGTCCCACAGAAGCATGCTTAAGAATCTCATGCTCACTTCCCACTTTGCCTGCAAAAGAAGAGAAAAAGGCAATGAACTTCAACGCATAGTTGCATAAAACTCTGATTTATTAAATTACTTTTGCTAAGGGAATAGTTTAAAGAAAAGAGGTCAGAGGCACTACACAACTGACGAAATCTTTGAACACATATTGATACATTTTTATTACATTTTCAAATCCTCATCTGTGAATAGTTTCTAATAACACAATAACTGGAGTAAATATAATTTGCTGTTCTTAATCATGGTAGATATTCTTTCCCTCCAAAGATCATCACTGAAGACCTATTTACATCCAATATACAATGCAAATGTACAGTAGATTGAATTTTATACACTGTTCTCTTTTCCACTTTCATTTCTTAGAGCATTTCATGTCTGTATTTGACACTATCTGTACTAACACATTTTAGTCACATGGAATCCCAAACAAACTTCCCTGACAATATAAATTGTTACTGCAAAATAGTATAATGATGTGTTAGACCTCTAACCCCCAAAAAACCTTCACTGCCTTATTCATTACTTAAAGAAAAAGAAAAAGCCAAGTTAACTGTCAGGAGTTTTTTCTCAGAGCTGTAGAATTTCACAAGGAATTCAATCTACAGGGAAAATAGAGGATAGTTGGTCGCCAAGACAGGCCTGCCAGGAGAAAGTCTTTCTGCTGCTTCTGTTCAACACAGCTTGAGGCAAAGCAGGTTGTGTAGGCCTTGACCCAGCAAGGTCATCATCACTTTGTGAGGAATTCTGAGGTCTGACATCTGCTGCCTGGCTTTGAGTAAAAACCAAGCCCTGTTAGCCAAAACAGAGGCCTGCGTAAAATAACCCCTCAGCAAGGATCCTAGACTTCAGTGAAAAGGTTAAATGGCCCTCTTTTTGTCTCGGTGTCCAGGCTTTTTAGTCCTTCCTCATCAGGTAGTACAGACTTCAGAACAAATCCATTCCCAGGACACAGAAAAAGCCCATCTTCTTTTCACTCCATGCCAATACTCCTTCACCTCATGTGAGACCTTCATTTAAGTTCTGGGCACTTTGCTATACAAATACAAAGAGAAGCACATATACACTAGCTTAAAGATGGACAAGCTTTTATTCTAAAAATGTGTTTGAAAGGGTTCCTTTTCTATATACAGTTTTTAGGAAGAAAAAGTATTATGCTTGAATAAAGCAGGTGATGTACAAATACAGTTTAAAAATCATCAGAACCCCACACTAGAACTGTGCTTGGAGCAGTGAACTGGGGGGAGGGGGTTAGGTGAGCCAGGGAAAGATGGTTTTTAATCATCTTTGCACTCCCTCTGCCTGATTTTGAATTACACTGAAGCCATTTTACACCACTCTGGAAGCATAAAGGGACCTTAAAGAGGGCATGAATGGCCCCCTGAGAATATCCCCTTTACAAGAAGTCTTCTGGTTAGTGCAGAATTGGTACAAGGACTCTGAACTGGCATCAGCATATAGGACAGAACCAGGGTGCTATGACTATTCTTGGCTTCCCAGGGCCCAATCGGGGCAAGGAAATGCAGAGTGCATGTTAAAGCAGCCCTGATACTGATGTAATTTACACTAATGACTGGGCAAGCCCTGCACAATCCCAGAATACAGGGCGTGCAAACGTGTCTCAATGTTATTTTGGCCCCTACCACTCCATCCTCGCCCCAAGGATGAGAACAGAGTAATCAAGGACCAAAATGGTCACATCTGTGGAGGAGATGGCAAAAAATGTTTTACAACCGAGTGCAAAAAGCTCAGGCTGGGTCTCCTCGTTAAAATATTTTGCCTTCTCTATATACGCCCCCAATTGCTACCCTCCCAACCATCACCATCCGCTGCAATAAGCCCCTTCCTGCATCCTCCATTAGCGCCTACAGGTGAGTAAGTCTGCACCCTCCATCCACTCCCACCCGCCCCCCTCAGCCACGCCAGCAGAATACAAGGAAAGAGGAAAGGAGGTAGGGCCACGTTACTGTTGCACTAAGTGGCAGTCCTATCACCAGTTTAGCCCCTCTCCCTTTTCTGGTGCTTGGAGCCCAATCCCCTACCACCTAGTCTGTGAAGCTAGACTGGGGCATCCACTCCACCTTTCCACAGACCTACCCGCAAAACTATTGAAGATCCATTGACCAGCTGACCAATTATTTTGCAGGCAGACCACCCCGCCACCAATTATGCTTCTGCTGCGGAGCATTTTTTGATTAAAAAATGAGAATATATATCAAATTAACATGGCACACGTTATACAGAATACAAGCTGCATAACTAATAGGTCTAATAATGTAACTGTAAATGGGGAATATCATTGAGCTAGTGTGTTTCTAGTGGGGTCCCCCAAAGATCGGTATTTAACATTTTTATCAACGACCTGGAAGAAAACATAAAACCATCAGTGATAAAGTTTAGCATCCGAGAGTGCTAAAAGAGTTGGCGGATGTGATTGCAGAGCCATTGGCCATTATCTTTGAAAAATCATGGCGATCCGGGGAAGTTCCAGACGACTGAAAAAAGGCTAATGTAGTGCCCATCTTTAAAAAAGGGAAGAAGGAGGATCCTGGGAATTACAGGCCAGTCAGCCTCACCTCAGTCCCGGGAAAAATCATGGAGCAGGTCCTCAAGGAATCAATTCTGAAGCACTTAGAGGAGAGGAAAGTGATCAGGAACAGTCAGCATGGATTCACCAAGGGCAAGTCATGCCTGACTAATCTAATTGCCTTCTATGACGAGATAACTGGCTCTGTGGATGAGGGGAAAGCGGTGGACGTGTTGTTCCTTGACTTTAGCAAAGCTTTTGACACGGTCTCCCACAGTATTCTTGCCAGCAAGTTAAAGAAGTATGGGCTGGATGAATGGACGATAAGGTGGATAGAAAGTTGGCTAGATTGTCGGGCTCAACGGGTAGTGATCAATGGCTCCATGTCTAGTTGGCAGCCGGTATCAAGTGGAGTGCCCCAAGGGTCGCTCCTCGGTCCAGTTTTGTTCAATATCTTCATTAATGATCTGGAGGATGGTGTGGATTGCACCCTCAGCAAGTTTACAGTTGACACTAAACTGGGAGGAGAGGTAGATATGCTGGAGGGTAGGGATAGGATACAGAGGGACCTAGACAAATTAGAGGATTGGGCCAAAAGAAATCTGATGAGGTTCAACAAGGACAAGTGCAGAGTCCTGCACTTAGGATGGAAGAACCCCATGCACCGCTATAGACTAGGGACCGAATGGCTCGGCAGCAGTTCTGCAGAAAAGGACCTAGGGGTTACAGTGGACAAGAAGCTGGATATGATCAACAGTGTGCCCTTGTTGCCAAGAAGGCCAATGGCATTTTAGGATGTATACGTAGGGGCATTGCCAGCGGATCGAGGGATGTGATTGTTCCCCTCTATTCGACATTGGTGAGGCCTCACCTGGAGTACTGTGTCCAGTTTTGGGCCCCACACTACAAGAAGGATGTGGAAAAACTGGAAAGAGTCCAGCAGGGGGCAACAAAAATGATTAGGGGACTGGAACACATGACTTATGAGGAGCGGCTGAGGGAACTGGGATTGTTTAGTCTGCAGAAGAGAAGAATGAGGGGGGATTTGATATCTGCTTTCAACTACCTGAAAGGGGGTTCCAAAGAGGATGGATCTAGATTGTTCTTGTGGTAGCTGATGACAGAACAAGGAGTAATGGTCTCAAGTTGCAGTGGGGGAGATTTAGGTTGGATATTAGGAAAAACTTTTTCACTAGGAGGGTGGTGAAACACTGGAATGCGTTACCTAGGGAGGTGGTGGAATCTCCTTCCTTAGATATTTTTAAGGTCAGGCTGGGATGATTTAGTTGACAAAGCCCTGGCTGGGATGATTTAGTTGGGGATTGGTCCTGCTTTGAGCAGGGGGTTGGACTAGATGACCTCCTGAGGTCCCTTCTAACCCTGATATTCTTTGATTCTATGAAAGTTTGCAGATGACACAAAAATTGGGGGTGTGGTAAATAATGAAGAGGACACGTCACTGATTTAGAACACTCTGGATTGCTTGGTAAACCGGGCACAAGCAAACTATGTGTTTTAATATGCCTAAATGTGATTATATACATTTAGGAAAAAAAAACATGGGCCATACTTCCAGAATGGGGGGCTGTATCCTGGGAAGCAGTGATTCTGAAAAAGATTTGGGGGTTGTGATGGATAATCAGCTGAACGTGAATTCCCAGTGCAATGCTGTGGCCAAAAGGGCAAATGAGATCCTTACATATACAAACAGAAACATTTCAAATAGGAGTAGAGAGATCATTTTACCTCTATATCTTGCACAAGTGCAATCACTGATGGAAAACTGTCCACTTCTGGTATTCACAGTTCAAGAAGGATGTTTATAAATTGGAGAAGGTTCAGAGAAGAGCCACAAGAATGATTAAAGGATTAAAAAGCCTGCCTTATGGTGATAGACTGAGGGAGCTCAATCTATTTAGTTTAACAAAAAGAATGTAAAGGGGTGACTTGATTACAATCTATAAGTACCTACACAGGGAACAAATATTTGATAATGTGGTCTTCAATCTAGCAGTGAAAAGTGTAGCATACTTCAATGTCGGAAACTGAAATTAGACAAATTCTGACTGGAAATAAGGTGTAGCTTTTTAACAGTGAGAGTAATTAACCATTGCAACAATCTACAAAAAGTTATGGTGACTTCTTCATCACTGGCCATATTTAAACCAAGATGAGATTTTTTTCCTAAAAGTTATGCTCTTAAGAATTTTACAGGGAAATTCTATGGCCTGTGTTACACCAGAAATCAAACTAGATGACCACAATGGTCCCTTCTGGCTGTGGAATCTATGAGGAGCTGCCTGGTAAGACAGTGACCTAGAGTACCTTCGGTGAACTACAGCAGTTGGGATGCATAATGGGTCAACAGGTAGTGGGCTGGAGGCTGAGGATTGGGATGGAAGGATTGATCGATTTCAGAAGCAAAAGTGCAGAGTAGAAGAATCTGGGGTGGAGGGAAGGAAAGTATGGAATTCAGTGACACTGGTGGAGGCAAACCCTTTCCCCTGCAAAGTTTTTGCACTAGCTCAAAGTTCCATATGCCACACAGCTCGGGAGTGGGGGAGAGCACATGGCCCGATCACTTTTAAGCAGTGGTCCTTTACTAAAGCAGCATGGCTGCTGCCAGAGAGGTCTAGAGTGTTGCTCTGTCTGTGCAGTTTGCAATGTCGCTGAAATTTGACTTGGCCAGTCCTCTGTACATACTGAGGGGCTGAGCTCTACCTCCCTTACAATATTTCAAGCACTGAGTCTACCATGTGCACTTAAACCCTCACCATGCATCAGTTGCTTCCTATTTACTCTCAGATTTTATTAACACAGAATATTCTTTTTGAATCATTAGTATCAAAGTAGTAAAAGCTGGCAAGGACCTCAGCTACCCTGCTTTTCAAGAACAGGACTTGGCTTAGAACTGCAAAATCTTTCACAATATTATTCTTGCACTGTAAGAAAAGGCTCCAATGTAGTCAGGCAAACAAGTAAAAATCTATTCACCTGGTTCACTTTCAGGAAACCTTGCCAATCCAAATGGCAACTCATTCTGTCAACGTATTAGCCATGCTGGCGACACAGGCCATGAAACAGTTCTTAAACTGCCATGACTTGATGTCACAAAACTTATGTCCAGGGGGGAAATGCAGTCGTATTGCTGGATGCAGCTGAATTCCAAACCAAAGCAAATGTGTTCCAGCTGTCTTTCTTGGCCTATCAAGGAGCTGCAGACCCTTAAGGTATCGTATCTGAGCCTGTGCCCCTTCTCCCAAGGTACAATCACTAATCTCTTTCTTTTTTTTTTTCCCAAGGATGCAACCTACTTACCTAGCACATAAAATGCAGAAACTCGTATTATCACAGTTCAGCTTTAGAGATTTACATTAGAATCAGAGAACCTTATTTTAGCACAATATATATGGTGAGCAATACAGTGAGAGAAGACTGGGTTTATTCCCCAGATAAGTCATTTATTTCTTACCTCAAAGAAAAATCCAATATCCTGAGATCAGATGCATATTGAAGCTTTGGTGAAAGAAAAAAAAACTGACTTAGGCTGGATTAACGTGTTCAAATTGGACATTCACCATCTGCATTCTCTGCAGAGCTGACTTTGTACATATTGCATACAGTATACACATGCATGAGCCTGGCTTTAACAGTTTTCTCCAGGAGGCTATGGAACCATGAAATTATTTACCTAGCAAATAATCTATGAAAGCCTCATGTTTCTTTTTGTGTCAATGTTTTATTGTCTTATTGTTTAATGCATTTGTCAACTATGAATTTTAGAGATTCAGGCAATAAAATGGATGGATGCAGGAAGGCGGTATGCAGACAAACTCTTCTCACTAAAGTGGGAATTCATATTTTAAAGAGTTCAAACCTGAGAATAGAGAGTTCAGGAGACTGATAGGAATTACGGAGCCTTTTGCTTTTAGGTTACTGGTGTGTTTCTGGTCCCTGATCAGTGATAACTAAAAATCACCACCATCTTTTTTTGGGCGGAAAGTTTGTTAAATAGAGTGAGTCAAAACAACTATGCAACTAAAAAAAATTTTCCAAAAAGTTTTGGTTTTCCACAGAAAAAATTCAGTTTTCATCAAAAATATGAAAACCAAAACTGTTTTGGCTGAACAAAAACATTTCTAGCCAAAAGCCAACATTTTTCCAATGACAAGTTCCCATGTGGGTGAACAAAAAATTTCTCACTATTGTAATATTAAATGTTCTGTCAAGTCTCAGTCTAGTTTCTGAGAAATCATTACTGCAATTTTTATTCCTGTTGACAACCTGAGTAGAGAGGCCATGGATTGAACTAGATTGGAAATTGAATTAATCTTTCGTTTCTAGAGACGATCAGTCTCTTAAGGACCAAACTGATGCTTGTTGGAGGGTTTTCCCTTGACGCCCCCCTCCCCTGGTTCTTGTCATGCAGACAGAAAGCAGAAGACTAGAAGTCCGAAGTGCAGGCAAAGTGATGTTTCTTGGGATTAGTTCCAAGCAAGCATATCCATAGCTCCACACACCAGCAGAGTCTGATTCCCAGGCTTCCGTTCCCAGCTCTGATGCCACAGACCATTTACCACATGGTCCCCCTACCCAACTATGATGCCGCAGAGCCTTGCCTGTGTCCCTGTTCCCCATTCCCACCTCCTCTTTCTTAGTGGACCCAATATATCTGCAGTACACACCCCTTGTCCCACCCCTTACAACTTATAGTCATGTTCCATTTTGGAGAGTTGTGAGTCTGGGGTCTTCATCCCACCTCTTTGTATCCCATGGGAGAGGTAAGAGGAGAGGTTTTGCTCTGGCCAAGGCCAGGCTTTTCTTTGGCTTTTAGTGTTTCTTATGCCTCTTGCCCCACTTCCCCTTGCCGCTCCTAACTGGTTGCTTGACCTTGGCTTAAGAGAAAAGCCAAGCAGCCTTTCAGTGTATGCTCATATAATACACTCCCACCATGTCCCGTAACACTTTAACTGTTCTTATCTGTTCCTATTATACTAACAAACCCATCTGGCCAGGCAGAAACAACACACATACAGTGTCTTTGTCCTTTGTTCACACACATTAGTATAAGATATAAAAGTATCAAAAAGTCAAACCCAAAATTCTATCCCAGGCTAACAAACAGGCCTATATACGAACAATGCTCACTGGTGTAAAGCAAAGAGCGGGCGGGGAGGTAAAGGTGTGTGTGAGAGAAAACACACCTCTTAGTTTGCTCTCAAGACACTAGAATCTCTGAGCTATGAACACCTCAGGAAGAGATTGTTTGTAATTCTGAAATGTTCGTAACGCTGAACAAAACTTTCTGGTTGTTCTTTCAAAAGTTTACAACTGAACATTGACTTACTACAGCTTTGAAACTTTACTATGCAGAAGAAAATGCTGCTTTTAACCATCTTAATTTAAATGAAATAAGCACAGAAACAATCTCCTTGTCAAATCTTTTTTGCAAAAATTTTCCCTTTATTGTTTTAGGAGTTTACATTTAACACAGTACTGTAGAGTATTTACTGCTTTTCTTTTTGTTGTTCTGCATAAAGAAAGTTCCAAATGAGGTGTGTACCTGATGGATCAGTTTGTAACTCTGGTGTTCATAACTCTGAGGTTCTATTGTACTTCTTTCTGTGCTGGGATATTGAGAGCTGAAGCAGTTGTAGTTAAAGCTCATATTCAGGGCCAGGGCTTAGGAAATGCTGGTTCTGCTAGACTTCCTGTATAATGTTAGATAAGTCACTTTAGCCTCTCTGTGCTTCTGTTCCCCATATGTAACCGGGGGAAGGAGGAGAGGCCAGAATAATGCCCGCCTCCCTCACATGGATATTCTGAGGATAAATACATTAAAGACTGTGAGGTGCTCAGATGCCATGGTAATGCTGCAAAATGGGGATACTAATACCTTTCTCCCAAGTTTGCAAGTAGTTTGTGGCAAGGCCTCTCTCACATTTTAAGTGTATTTGTGTCCAGCACAATAAGGCTCTGGTCACAGCTGAGGGCTCGAGGGGATACTGTAATGCAAATTATAACAACAGGCCCCCTGCAGAGCTCTGCTTATCACCTGAGCGGCTGTGGCACAGCAGCCATAGGCAAGTTGCACCTCTGTAAAGAACAAAGAATGATGGATCATATATGGCTTTGGGGGAGTGGAGGGAGTGGTATAGAGATGCTCAACTCTTCTTAGATCAGCCCTGGGTAGAGGTTAATTTATGGCCTGATTTCCCCAGGTCCTAGGCACCTGCATCTCCCATATTTCAGTTTGGGTCAGTCAAAACATTTCATTTCAATAATTTTGAAATGTTTCATTTAGATTGACCCTTTTTTTACTATAATTTGTTTAATTTTTAAAGTAAAAGCTGTTTTGAACAGGAAAACTGGAATTTTTCATTTTGACAATTTCAAAATTTTGTTTTTCAAATGTTTTGAGCCAAAAGTGTTTGTCAAAAATGACCTTTTCCTGTGAACAGTTTTGATTTTGATGAATCTGCATGTTCTGACAAAAATGTAGGGTGAAAAAGTTCCCAACCAGTTCTAATAAGAACCATCCCAACCCACCAAACTCCAACCAGATCTGCAGATCTGAACGAAACTTCTTCCTGCACCCCAATTCAAGTTTTGAAAAAACTTTGGCCAACTGAATTTCCTTTCCAAACCTCCTCTGTGCCTTCTGATTCTGGCAGGGGTCATGGAAAATATTGTCAACATTTTACAGTGCTTCCAACATGTCCACAACCAGGAAATATCAGAAAGTTAGCAAAAGACCATTCCTCTGAAATTTTTCAACCCTAGTTTGAGGGGATGCAGTAGTCTTTATTATTATTAATGATTTCTATTACAAAGGAGCCTCTGGGCCCAGGTGAGATTGGGGCCCCATTGTGCTAGGCACTATCTGTGCATACACACGGTGATACGGCCCTGCCCTATAGAACGTAAAGTCTAAACAGACAAGACAAAAAGAAAATGCTATTATCCCCATTTTACAGATGGGGAACTGAAGCACAGAGTGTGCCTTGCCTAATCATACAGGATATCTATGGCTAAGCTAAGTACTGAGTTCCAGCCTAGTGCCTTAACCAACCTTCCTCTGTTAGTCTTTGACTAAGCATCCAAACCAAAACAAAGCTGCAAAACTTGAGATTAACCTATTGCCCCAGCTTCGGGAGGCGGGAGATGATTTTTGCGGGGAAAGGAGGTTGTAACAATCTTTTGCAAAATGAAGGAAACTGTGTTGGGGTAAGCAGGGGTTCAGTGCATAGTAAACACAACCATCAGGTGTAGAGCTGGTCCAGAATTTTTCAACAAATCATTCTTTTCATTGAAAAATGCCAATTTGTCCAAACCAAAGCTGTTTGCAAAGCATGGTCAGACCTGACAAATTTCCCAATTAGAAAAAGTCGAGAACAATGTTTCAGTAGTGAAACATTTCTAGCTAACTAGACGTTTAAAAATGCCAGAAAAGATTGAAAAGAAGAAAAGATTGAAATTGAAACGAAGTGTTTCAAAATTAACAATACAAATATTTTGATTGACCTGAAATGGTCAAAAAATGGGTTTTGGTTTGTGAATATTTTTGGCTTTTCGGCCTGATTTGAGACAGGAAAAATATTGAGAAACTTTCAAAAGTATTCACAGGACAGGAAAACTGTTTCCCACCTAGCTCTAGCCAGGAGAGAGAGTTAACCAAGAGTTCGTTTACCCAGAGGTCAGGTACTGAAGTTGCACTGTAAAATAAAGTACAAAAGTTAAGACTCAAATTCTTGACTTTAACCATCAAAAAAATATTTCTAACACATCAGCCAACCAAGTGCTGGCCTTGGGGAGCACTCCGGAATCAAATGGTTGCATGGGGCACCACGGGCACAGAGAGGTGTAAACTCTCCCATCTCTAACCCCACAGGGGACAGCAGGAACTGTTCTCGCTCAGGAAAGCAGCAGCAGCTCTCAGGCCACCTAGCTTTAGTAGGACATGACCTTAAAGGACTTTTCTTTTCTGGTCTTGAAAAAAAGCTTTGGATGCAGGGGATGGAAAAGAGGAGATGCATGCTGGAATCCAAGCTGCAGGTGTTTCACTGAGGCCACTGTCTTGCTGTATCAATGCTAGTTACAGTCAGACCCCTGTGCTCAGTGCTTTAATTTATAAATAATTATCCTGGATGGGGAGAGAGAGCAAAGTATTTCAGCACATACGGCATGCCAAATCCCCTACTGTTTGGAGACCCCTACAATACATAAGTACAACAGGGCTCTGAATATCCTGGCTTTTGTCAGTTTAAGCTAGTCCCTTACATTTATTTTAATTGAGTTGTTTTGTATTTAATTATGCATCTATTCTGTAATACACTTACAATAAATACTTTTAGTTATTGTTCCTAACAATCTCTTTCTTTCCAATATTGACTGCTCTAATTTACTTTTATGCAAACAGCCTAGTCAAATTTAATAAAATGTCTTAGTAGCATGTTTAATGACATCATTCCCCTTAGGGACAGTTGGGAAAATGACCTTCCATTTTATAAAAGAAGAGGATTAATTTTTATTGTCTGCCCCAGTTAATGCGTGTTTAGACATAAAGGACCGATCAATATGACGGAGAGTATAGTGATTTTACTCACAGTAGTTTCTAAAAGGACATTTCTTACTAATCCATTTTTATAAATCACTTTAAAGGCCTTATTGATCTTTAATTGGGAGTTACACCTAATCACGCTAGTGCAGTGTCTGACTAGCATGAGACACTGTTAACCCTTTCCACACAACTTTTTAAATGCAAATCCTGAATGGACATTTGGTTCTATTTTCCCCTTCCATACACACACACACGCAGTAACAGTCTTTACCCTTAATGCTTTAAAACTCCAACCCAGATCCTACACCACATGTAACATATTAGGCAGAGAGTTACATTCAAGAATAATAATGAGATTGGTGTGACGCATGCATATCAGAAGGAGATCAGCTGCCATCACAGAGTAGGCCCCATCTCTTAGGACTTTAAAAGCAGAATGGACAAACTATTAAGACATGCCATGTGGGGAGAGCACTCCTACAGTAACAGGAAAGAAGACTAGAAGACTGAATTCTTTTTCCTCGCTAGTTTCTATGAATCTCTGATAATCAGAGTGGTGACATGACTCTTAATAAGAACAAGAGAGAAGAAATGTATTAAAATGGTTGGTTGGCTTGTATGAACATGTTCAGCCTTACTAAAAAGGTGACATGAACTTTAGAAACTTGGGAGTTGATACTTGAAAATTTTGTGCCATCTGTACATTCCTTAGAACTTGAAAAGTTAGGCCAACTGATTACAGTCCTACAAGCTGTCACTCCATCAATACAATTCAGCATTGTTCTTTTCTACAGTGGCCTTGTCATTCAGGAATAATTGTACTAAAATCAATTAAGTTAAAGGTCCTTGATCCTGGTTGGAGCCTTTGGTTGATACATTAATATAAACATTAAACAATAATAATTAATAATAGACAAATGTAAAGCTGATTAAAGTTAGAGGCAAAATAGAATTTTGAATATTAATTCCAATACCCATCACTTGCAAAATACTGTAGCAACGCCTTTAGTCTCTCATCACTTGTGTATGTATCCCTGAATGTCCAAGAAACTCTGTGTGCATAGAAATAAGGGAAATTCTCTTTAGTGTATTGCTTAGAGTGTCTAATGTTTTGTGAATTTTTTTTAAAAGAACCCTAGAAGTTAGAGACGAGACAGCAATGGATTGGAACCTATTTTATAATGACTTCTTTCATTACAAAACATCATCATAAAATGTTAAACTTCCTTGGTTACAGTACTCATACAGATCACCTTATAATGGTCAAATTACTTTAGGAAATATTTAAGAAAATGTGCTCCTGGCATGGAAAACCTCAGTCAAATCAAACCCACAACTACAGTATTTTGTTATATTTACATTGTTATCACGTCAGTGATATGAAATATGACCCTTTCTTAGGGCAATCAAACATAAACTTGGGAGAAAGGTTTAATAAGAAAATAATTAAGAGGTAAATTACTGTGGTTTGATGTTTGGTTGCATGTGTGTGTTCTCCCTGTATGCTGTCCCAGCTCTGTGCAGACAATTGGCACAACAGATGTCCAGCAAACTGCCCAATGACCACAAGATCTGTTAAGGTATGAAGGCACCCAGCCAGGTTTATTGTTGATGAAGTACGGTAACAGCACCTCGCAGACTCTACGAGGATACTAAGACATGTAATCCCGTGACCATCACAGCTTAGTCAGTGGCATGACTTTCCACTGCCCCCCAGGGTGGCCAAAGATACTCCCACTGAGATACCTCTTTATACCCTGATATAAACAAGTTACGTACTGTCATCCTGATCTTATCTTTTAGGAAGGGTCAGTGTGTTTCTGTTATCCTTGGGGAATGTTTTTGTACCATCCTTTATATAGGGATGTTCTGGTACCACTTGATATTGGGGTGTGTTTGCGTGAGAACTCTGTACTTCACACTTCATAGGAAAGTGTATTTCTGCAATACCAGCCCTGTTCTTGCCAGATTCTGTGAGCAGGTTCTGCCTCATACTAGACCTCTGATACAAGGGCTTATGTCTCAGGCTCTCTTCCTACTACAATTACTAAAGTTCTATGGAAAAAAGGAACCCATATTTAATCTACTCGGTTCCTCTAAGTCCCCACAAAGTACACTTGTACAGAATCTTCTATTCATTTTAGAAGCACTACATCAGGAGAAAGATTAACAGACCATACCTACCTAAGGCTTTTTTTAGTAATGGAACCAACCTAATACTACAGGGTACTTTCAACATGTTCTTTCAAAAAGCTGCCAAAAGGGTAAACGGAAAAATCATGGCAAAAACCAATATTGGTAAAGATGGTTCTGATATTTCCAATGACTCATTGAGCAAACAATCCTGTAGCATGTACTCTGATCCCATTTCAGGTGAACACAGCCATATGCCAATAAAATCTACATAATGTAGTATGCAGATAAACGTGTGTAAAGGGAATATCTTCATCACACTTCCATAACACATCAGTTATTTCTCTGGTTTCTCTACTGCATTGTAATCAGGGTTGGAAGGACTGGGCAGTTTCAGCCTTTGATTGCTACTGGAGATATGTTTCTTTATTCTGCATTCTTTGCCATTTGGACTTATGCAGTCTTGCTCCGCCCTTCTGTGCCAGCAAATGAAGACAAGTTGCTGCTTCCTCTTCCTCTAGATATATTTGGGGGATACTCAGCAGAAGTAGCTAACCAGGCATCTAAGTGCAAAATGGCTAATATGAAACAGGTTCTCACATGTGCAAAAGAAATTCCCAATGATCGTTTCTCATTTTCACTTCGGTGTGTGTTTGTTTGTTTGTTTGTTTAGAAGCAGATGGGGCATAACAAGACTGAGACGGCTCAGAGAGAGGTGTGAACTAACAGAAATATATTTCATTCCGCAGTGCAGCCTCAAGTCCAGCTGTTCTCCAAAACTAAATGAGGGCCGGACTACCTTTGCAAAGGTAAAAACGAGAATGGGAGAGACCTGCCACCAGTCCAAGAAGCTTCCCTGGAGCTACAGTACGATAAGGGGTACAGGTGATGTTTGGTGGTGACTGAAGAGAGTGGAATATTTGGTTCTGGATAGACGTCACTTGCTAAAAAGTTGATATGCAAGGGTGAAACATTTCTGGATGTGTTCAATGAATTAAATGGGAGCTCTAGAAAAGGTTGGCTGGTTCTGGAATAGAAAAAGATATGGCCTGTTTGCAGTTGTATTTGTAAAATCCACTCCAGTCCAGAGGACAAGCTCAAGACTTATACAACACTTCAGTCCTACTTTAGCTCTCAAAGGTTTTTAGCTGGATGCAAGTGGTGAATATCCCTTCTACTGACCGTCTGGAAACAGATGAATTTCACCCTGAGGACACAAGCAGTTTGAAGATCAGGCCAGTTCTAGCTAGTTTCATGTTGTTGAAGAGTTTTGGGGATGGACTCCAAAAAACACAGAATGCTCAAAGGCTGCCCAACAGGGTGGGAAGTTAATAACTCTGTAAGATGGAAGAGTATGGCAGGTGACTGGTTCAGCAGATAACATACCACAAAACCAGGAGATTTGCTCTTTTTTTGTGATGGCACTAAAGAAAGTTCACCTGTGTGGAGAGCACAACCAATGAGCTGACACTTAAATAGTGTAATCAATAGCAGCCCCTCAGGATAGAAGAGGTAGGCTTTGCCTTCCCTGTTTTGAATAAGTTACAATCTTTACGTACTGAGAACAGAATCTCTTTTGTCATTTTTGCCTACGGTGCAAGCACGACTCACTGGCCAAAGTGCTCCTCATGGTGGGCACAGTGTAACAGGCCCTCCTCCTCTGGCACTGCTCCAGCCCTGTGGTGGTCTGCCTCTTCTATGACTTGGCCCTCCAGCCAGGTCAGGTTAAAACTCACCACTTCCCAAGCATCAATGTCCCATACAAACAGTGTCCATCAACAGAGCCCATCCTGGGTTCCTTTTCAGTCCCAGTCTTCTCACAATGTAGCAAGCTCCCAGGCTTCCCATGCCACGCCCCCCTCCTGACCCCCATCCCCCACCCCCACCCCTCAGCACCCTGCAACAGAACAAAGAAAACCCCAAACAAACCAACCCCAGCTAAAGCCACCTCTACCTGTCTGGGCGGGACCAGGTTCTCCCCAATCCCTGTTCCTGTTGCAGAACACTGACCCCCTGGAGCCTTGCCCCTTTCTCAGGGGGTCAGTGTTTCCCAGCAAAGCTACCTCCTCTGCAATGGCTTTCCTGTTTTCCCATTCCCAGAGTAAGGGAGATCTAGCCCTCTCCTTCCTGGGTCTCTCTCCTAGACCTCCCCTATAGCTTTCACTTCCTTCCTTTATAAAGAAGACCCAGCTCTTTGTTCACCTGTGTGGGGTTTACATCCCATCACACCTGTCCAGCCTCACTCCATACAATGGGAAAAGCACCAAGAAACCTTGCTGCAAAGGGAGGACAGATACTGTTGCTTCTGCAGCAAACAGAGCTTCTGAGTTGGTTGAGAAGAAATATGTCCAAGAGGAAGGCATGGAATGGAAATGCTCATTGTTGCCATCTGCTTGTACAAAACAGCCTCATCTGAGTGTTCACACTTCTCTGGAGAATGATGTCGAAATCCAATTGTTTAATAGCTTCCCAACTTTCTGTATTACTTAAATATAGTCACTTACCCGTCTTTACTATTAATTATTATTATTGCTCTTGGGGTTGTAGTTTGGTTATTACCATGTTGACTAGTGAGAGGTCTACAGGTGTTTTTTTTTCCTGTCCTAGGCATTGAATTGTAAATAACTAAAAAGTAACATGAGGATACAGGAAAGCATCCTGGTCATTGAGGGTCAGTGTAACTATATAATACGATGGTGAAATATCATCTACAGAGTAAACATTAAATAATGGAATCTAGAGGACTAAATCCATTTCACAGCACCTTGATTGTGAAGCAACATATACTAATGCCCAGGGCTATCTTTCCCTTTGCCAGGGGTATCGTTTCTGTTTAAGTTACTTATGAAATAGTTAATCTTTTAAACCCCTGTAAAAGTGATATTGTCAAAATGACAGATGGATGCCATGTTCTTGTTTATTTAGCTTTCGTTTTATGTTACCTCAGGTTATTGGTCTCATAAGCCCTGTGGAAATCAACCAAGTGTTTTTTTTTCAAATGTCCTATATGCATCTGCTTTATACCTCAATAGGAACAACCATCAGCTCTGACTATCAGAGAACCTGGTTAGTGATGGTTTATAAACCAAGGGAAAAGGTAACATCCAGAGCTGAAGCTTCAGTTCTGACAGTGGGAAAAAATTAAAGCATAACCAAGGGGTTAGAGAGGAAGGACAGACAGACAGAGAGAAAATGAGAGGGAGAGAGAGGGAGAGTACCTGTGTGCATATATGTATAGAAAGGATTTCATGCTGATGAACGAACATAATAATGAGCAGTATTTTGATCATTGATTGTCATTCTGTGGGATACAGAAAGTGTAGTTATGTCATTAGGTGGCAATCTATAATTAATTCATTCAAGTATCTGTGAAGGACACAACTGAACCAAGGACAGAGACAGCTATTCCACCCACATGTTCAAATAAAAAAAACACAAAAAGTTATCGCTGTTTTTTATGACAAGTCAGAAACTTCAGTGAAGATTGCTGGTGTGTAGCTAGTATTCCATTGCTGGCTAGGCCCAGACTGGACATTAGCCCTCATTAAAAGATCTGCTGGGTAAAGCTTTATTTCATTACATGAAATATTTAGTATATTACTAAAGGGAGCGAGAATGGTGACAGGGTAGTAAAAATACCTTTGCAGAGTGAAATCTTTCTTACTGGGAGAGTCATAAGTTGAAACCATTTTAGTGCTCTTCGCTTACCTCCTTGGGGAAGGCACTCAAAAGAAAGGAACAGAGTTAGATGGCAACATTCATAGTACTTTACACTTGCAATGTTGTGTAGATCCCCAGGATTATTTTATTCACTTTGTCGAAATGTATAATGTGGACCATGGATAGGAGATGGAAAGAAGCCTGTAGCTTGGTAACTTTGAGCATCTAGAAATATACACATCACTGACATGATGAAGCATTCATCTCTCTTCCCAACCGCCCTACCCTGCTTCTTTTTAAATCTTTGAGGATTTTAGGGGTGATATTAACTAACTGCATTCCCAATTTCTGTTGAAGGAGTTTGCTCTTTTAACCAGTAGGAGAAGGGAAGTGAAAGTGAAAAAATTAGGGCCATATATTTTAGAAACATTCACTGCAGTCTTGGGTACCCAAGACACCTTATATCTAGTTTTCTGCATCTCCAACTCAAGTTAATAAGACAACAGGACTCATAATAGACTTGTAAAGAGCTGCCGTGTCACTAAAGGACTCCAATAAATAATTTCAACCTGGGCCAGATTCTCCATTCAGTTAGAGCAGTTTAGGCCAAGCTGTAGAAAGCTTCCCCAGTACCAGCAGTTCCAATCAATGAAGGAATTCTCTTTATAGAGAAATCCTCAGGTGACAGAGTGTGTATGGTAACACCCATTGTTTCATGTTCTCTGTGTATATAAATCTCCCCACTGTATTTTCCACCAAATGCATCCGATGAAGTGAGCTGTAGCTCACGAAAGCTTATGCTCAAATAAATTTGTTAGTCTCTAAGGTGCCACAAGTCCTCCTTTTCTTTTTTTAGAGGCACTATAGCAGGTTGTAAACCAATCTCTCCTACCCTGTGTTTTAAGGGGAGTATCCAGGGAAAAGGAGGCATGACTGGACTGTCCCTGAATCACTCACAATCCCAGCTGCCAGAATGGCCCACTGGGGCTATGAGCAGCCAGTATTGTTTAGAGCAGCCTGAAGGCTTATCTAATATGTGCCAGGAGAAGTGTTGAACCAGCAGAGAATCAGGGTTTGCAGAGGTGGGCTAAAAACAGCTTTGCCCTTCTCCAGTCTTCTCCTGAATGCAGCACAACTAGACCAGAGAATCTGTCCCACTATTTCTAAGATCATAAAGTATCAAAATCAAAAGACTGCTTCTGAAGCAACCCTGTAGTTATTTTGCAATTTAAACATCCTCATCGATCAAAGACAATGTTTCAAATGCTGCTCAAACTTACACTGATGTAAATTGGAATTATCCATTGATTTCAACAAAATTACTTCAGATCCACACCAGTGTTACTGAAAGCAAAATTTGGCCCCATTTATTACTCTTACAGGATCACTGACCTATGGGATTGCCAAAATGTAAATAAGAACAGAATTTAGCTCAAGCTATGCAATTAAGGATACTAATTCCTGTAGGGCATCTCTTGATTTTAGGGCAGTTCATTCCAAGTGACTCTCACTATTCTGGTACCATGCAATATGTGGTGAACAAGAAGAGAGAGAAAATACATGAAAGAAAGAAAGAAAGAAGGAAAGAAAGAAAGAAAAAGAAAAGCTCACAACAAAGATCTCTAATATTACCAGTTAAAAATCAATTTGACTGTAAACTTTAATTCATCTACTAAATGTCAAGCACTGTTGGATACACCAGCAGTTTCCTTACCTCTCATGTTATTAATACATGCTTAGCTACAGTGGAAATTAGAAGGTCTGTAATAATACCCTTCCAAAAACACTTCAGATGAAAATTTCGGGTTGAAATTTACTGAGAATTCTATTACTGTAGTAACAAGTTATATAAAAGGCAAATGTTAGGATAGAAGCCTTTCATTTAGATCAGCTTATTTCTGACATTATATGGGAGCTAGATTTTTTAGGAGTGTTAGAGTCATTTAATTTGACCTGTATGCAATCCACAGCTAAAGAACACATTACCCGGGGGTTTCCTTTATTTTAAAACCATTTAATTTCCTTAATACCCAGAATCTTTGTATGGCACTTGCCATAAGCTTTGTCACATCAGTGCTTTGTCAAGCATAAGCCAAACAGTACTATGGGCATAGCTTCCTCTGAGATACATACTTGTAACCCTGCATAGCTTAGTTTTTCTGAAAACATAATTGAAAGTCATTTAAATTATACTACATTCACCACATTCTCCTGTCCAAAAATGGCATTGTAAGCTCTGCAGGCACAAAGCCAGGGATCAATGGGTGTGGGTGTGGGGGCACGTGTGTAGAGCATGGAAAATGGGTAGGGACAGAGGAAAAGGTATGGCTGGAGTGTCATTTGTCTCTGTTTCTAAACTCTTTTCCTCACACAAAACATTTTTCAAAGTAACAGCCGTGTTAGTCTGTATTCGCAAAAAGAAAAGGAGTACATGTGGCACCTTAGTCTCTATTAAATTAAATTGGTTAGTCTCTAAGGTGCCACAAGTACTCCTTTTCTTTTTACAAAACATTTTGGGACCAATTTGGCTGTATAATTTAAAGATAACTGTCAGCTTTTAACCTATAACTTCAGGAGTTTCAAGACAAGAGCAAAAAGCACACTAGACAAAGATTGAATGGAGTGGTCAAGGAATTAAGCTACCAGTTAATAACAACATGAAAGCTCTGAGTCACTGACAGATGGCTCTAGAATAAGAGGAAAAATTCCTCTACCCAGCTGATAGGTAAACAACACATTGTTTATAATAATTCAGGCATGAGGAAACCAAAGGAGAGTTTCACAATCTTACTTTCAGCAAGGTAGCCTACCAAAAATCTCGTCTTACATCCCCAAAATAGAAATTCATGTACGACTTGATCCTGCAAACTCATAGGAGTAATCCTGATTCATGCAAGTGATTTCAATGACACTTGTGTGAATTGTTTTAAGGGGTTAGAAGATAGGTCAGTTGAATATCTCTCAAGGTTAAATACTTCAGATATACTGAAATGAAAATATGTTAAGATATTTTGTGCATTACATGCATCTCTACACTCGTATTATTATATAGCAAAACTCACACTGATTTCAGCAAAGCTTAAAAGATAAGGACTTCAAGGTTTGCCTTATTAAAGGCAAATAATAATAATAATAATTAATTCATCCTTCATCCCAAAAGATCTTGAATCTCCTTGCAAACGTCACCATTTCTACATAATGCCATAGTTGCATCAGCAGTTGGAGTGCTGCTACCTTGGGACCATTACTTGACAACGGCTGCACAGAGCATTGTGTTCTAAATTGCCCATGGTAACAAAAGTCCAGCTCAGCCCACTAAATAAAATTGTTTTTAAATGTAAGATAAAAGTTGGAGATGGGAATATTGGGACAAACTGGATTGATTAAATTAAAGGAATTGTGCTAAGGGTTTTTCAAAGCTCCTGGTAAAGTCACAGGTTGGTCTCACAGCAGGCTGAAAGATTTTAGAAATGGGAAGAAAGGGTTACAGTTGAAATCATCAAAATATGTTTTGATTCATTCATTTTAATGGGATGAAGTTGACACCCCTTGCTGAACAATGTTTACCTGGTGATCACTGAAGAGAAGAATGGGACAGACAGACTGGAAGAAGTGAACTTTACTATCATGGCTGCTGTCATCCACACCATCTACTCGGACCCACAGTCCACCATGACACCGTTGGGCCTTAATCGTCCCAATCCTAAAAGAGGTGCTGAACAGAACAAATCAGAGAAAGGAACCAGATGACATTACCACCTCCACTGGCTTCAGCTAAATCCTGAACACCAGGTGGGATGTTAGCCTTGAGTTCCTGCTGCCACCCCCTCACTAATGTCTCACTTTCCCACCTCACCATATTTCTCCTCTGTCATGTCTTTCTCTTTTTGCCTTCTGTGTAATGAGAGCCTCTGGCTTAGCTGGGCAAGACAACACCACCTTTTATAACACAGTTGTGGGCCTGTGAACAGAAAGTCAACTAAAACACATGCTTTAAACAGCCCAATACTGGTAAAAATGTCCCAAGTCTCAGAAAGAAAAGGAGTACTAGTGGCACCTTAGAGACTAACCAGTTTATTTGAGCATAAGCTTTCGTGAGTCTCAGAGTGGCTGTTATGATCATGTGCTATGTCTGTAGTTTCTGCAAGTAAAAGTAAGGCTTGGTCTACACTTGAAATTTATATCAGTCAGGGGTACAAAAAAAATCACATCCCTGATCAACGTAGCTAAGCCCACACAACCCACAGGGCAGATACAGCTATGTCAATGAAAGAATGCTTCCATCAATGTAGCTAATATCATTTGGGGAGGTGGAGTTCCTGCCCAGATAGAAAAACCCCTTCTGTCACTTTAGGCTGCATCTCCACTACAGGGCTAAATTGGCAGCTATGCCAATATAGTCCCTGTAATGCAGACATACCCTAGGTATCAGAGAGAGAAGCTGCATTTTTTAATCTTTGCTATTATTTTCTCTCCATTTTTGGGTGTTTGTTTTGTCTTGTCTTAAAGGAAACAGGATTGAACTCCAGCAATAGCAACAACAACAGCTCAAGACCATTTAAACTAACTTTTTCGGTTTTCCTCCAAAAATGACAGTTAATGCTATTAGAGCTGGCTGGAAGACAATATTTCCAATTCGTGAAGGATTTCAAAATTTGGCTTTGTTTCAAATTGGATCAAACCTCCAAAGTTTCACCATTCTCCACAAAAAGTCAGAGAAATATTGTTTTGGGTCAATCAAAATATTTTGTTTTGACACCATCAAAATGTTTTATTTCAATTTCAACATTTTTATTTTAGAATATACAATATCAAATAAATAACATTCTAAATGAAAAGTTGTTTCAAAACAAAAAATCAAAACGTTTCATTCCAAAAATGTTGAAACATGATCTTTCAACATTGTTAGAATGGGGGATTTCTGTTTGTTTTTCTCCAAAACAAAATTTCAGTAAAACTGACACCGTTTCGCAAAGTATTTCAATTTTGATGGAATTATGTTTTCTGTTGAAAAATGGGTCCATCAAAGTTTTCTGGTCAACTTTAAATATTACCTTTAATACTATCTAAATGATTGTGGAGAAGGGATTTTCCTCTGTAAAGCTATGCAGCCAAAGGATCAGGAAATAGGGAAATTGTTAAAAATAAAGCCTTAATTCTTAACGTGATTTAATTCTTTAAGTCTCAATGTTTTAGTTGATTTATTTTCTTTTCTCTGCCTTTAATAAAGGGTTTTATACATTTTTATGGTGGTTACAACAATGGGAAATCAGCCATAACTTGACACAAAACCCCAAATTACACATAAACTGACTGAGGTTGTAACAGTAAACAAAGGTTTTATTAACATCTTATCCCCTGTTGTGGCAAGATACACCCTCATTAACATGACAGAACCCAAATACATCATAAGACAATTCGGACAGAAAATGTTGAAAAATACTGTACTTTTTGAAATGGCAAGGGAAGAAGTGTAGCTTTTCTTTTATGGAGAATCCAATCCATCATTACTACTTTAAAAAAAGTCATGAATCTCTTGCCAAAATTATGCCTTTTCATTCTTTGTTTAAATCCTTTCACACCATTTGCAAGACAATCCCTCTGTTCCGCAAAGTAGTGGCATGTCATTCGAAAGTAGAATTGGAAAAATAATTGGTGTAATGACCATAACCTTGAAAACACTTATTCCTGAATATAAAAAATGAGAAATGTACTGAAAATGAGGAAACATAAGTTACTGCTGGGTTGTGGTTGCAATAACTTATCTTTGCCAACCGTTTATGTGCAAAATTACTGGAGCATTTTCAATGATAGCATAAATTGTACCGCTACACTCTGAACAGTAACATTCATCTGAAAAAAATTACATTCATTCCCACAATGTAGTCATCGCCAATATACCTACACAGATATATGTGTGAGTTAGGGTTAGAGTACCTTATTATAGGAGAAGCAGCAGTGACTCTTATTTAGGATGCCAAACACTTTCCATTGTAAATATCTCCTGGCCATTTCACTGAAGGGCTGTAATGCTGACATGGTTTGTAGCAGTACTGTGAAATTTGGCATGGTTTTAGCCCTTGGGACAGGGAGATGCTTTGTGCTTGCCCCATACAGGTCTGTTTAAATTTGGTTGAGCTTTAAACTGTTGGAAGTCATTATTTCCCATCATCATTTTTTTAAAGCAAGCTAGCAACAGATACTCAGTAGAATCTGTTCCTAGCTTGCTTTAAAAAAAAACAAACAAAAAAAAACAAACACCCCATCAGTTCTCTATTAGTATGTACATGGACCATCCTGGCATCTCACTTCTGCGCCTGCCAGAACACAGGAAAAACAGATCCTCATCCTCCTCATGCTTTCTCCTATAAAAACAGTTTTTTGGCCTAGTAGAAAGTAAATTGGGCTGGGAACCAGGATACTGTGCTCTCAAACTTTACTTCTGCTAACTCATGCTAATATTTTTGGGCCCTTCTCATCCCTTTTTATTTAGCAAAGCCTCCTACCTCCCTGACAGATTACACAAGCTGGGAATAGAGCTCAGATCTCTATTATGGCAGACTCAAGTCTCAGGGGTCCTACAGACCACAGACTACCCCACTGCACAATCTTGATTCATTTCCCAAGCAATGTCCATCCTTATGCATTAATGAGGAAAGGGCCTGTAGAAAAAATAATGTGACAGATATGGCAATTTCCTGCAATAGAGTTGCAAAATGAAGTTAAGTATAAGTATATTTGGAGTCCATTGTATTAAATTCAAGGGTTATGTATTATTATGGGCCTGCATGATCAAAAGACTATATTGAACAATGTGGCAGACCCAAATGGTGTTTTGGGACAATGCATGCAAAGTGGATTTCCTGGGAAATATCTAGAGGCAGGTGAATGCAACTTTCTAACCCCTAGTTATGCAAAAGCTCCAGACCTCTGAAGCTATTCCCTGAGGAGTAGGCCTTTGTTCCCTGACCACCAGTTACATGAGGCCAAGATCAAAGGCCCAAGCTGTATAAGGGAAAGACTGAACTATTCATGCACACGCTTATTCTGAGCTAAGGTTGTTATGAACTTATAACCACAGAAGAAACCCTTTAGCAGGGTTTGAAAGACTGATTCCTACCAGAGCCCTTGTTGGAGTTGTGGGAGTGATCTCCAATAAGCTTATTAGCATGAGTGTAGGTTGTTTTATGGTTTTTGAATATGTTTTCCCTGTAATGCTTTCACCGTTAGAATAAATGTGCTTGCTTATAAAGAGCTGCATGGTAACTTATGACTGCAGGCAAGTACAGTTGTTCATAGCCTTCAAAGAAAAAGCTACGTGCAGATACTGACCTATTTAGGCACTCTGTCTTATCACAGTACAGGCAGGGAATATCACAGTACAGGCAGGGAGCTGTGCGGCCTGAAAAAAAAGCCCATCCGGAGGAAGAGAGACATGAATCTTCATGCAAGAGAGGTGACAGCTGATGAGCTAGGAGCCTAGAGTGGGTCCCCTTGGGGGACCAAGGGGAAGGAATACAGGTAAAGTTGACCTGAACAATGAGAAATAGCTCATGTAATTTATTTTTTTTTAAAGATCATGTGATCATGTCATTAAAGATTCTATTTTAATGCCTCTGCACAAGGGAACAAATTTAAGTTGCATGGAAAACCTAAATATAGTATTCCCTAACTTTGGGGTGGCAACCTTAATACCATTCTTTTAATGTCTTTTTTGTATTTAGTCCATTATATATACTATATATTATATATGTGTATGTACAATTGTACACAAATATTTATGTCTATCTATATCTATACACACATAGCTATAGACTACATTTATATATATCTCCAACATGCATACTAATATGCATACTTCAACTTTTGCCGTAGCCTAGATCTGCTGTTGTCTATATTTAACTAAATTTTCCTGGAAATAATTTGGATTAGATATAATATGGTGATCATATCCCTCTTGTTTCACTGGAGTTGGTAATCAGATAACTCAAGTCCCTAATAACTCTTATAGAGACCAATCCAATTTCTGGCATCGGGATCAGACTCAGAATTAGGAAGAAAGCTTTAAAACAGGGAATTTGGATCTGAAATTGACAGAGAGAAAGCAGTGCATGGGTCCTGTCATGCAAACATTTACTAATGAGATTATGTTTATTCATGCAAGTAGTTCTACTGTATGTGGTGGAGACGACAGAACATTTAATTTTTCCATAGCCATCGGAATTTCTGGACATTTACTATCAAAATCTACAACACAATCATCGATTACAAACAAAACTACAATACAGTCATGAGGTATATATGCTTTTGTAGAACCACAATACATCACGATTACCTACTGCTTTTTAATATATTGAATAGGCACACTACAGCTCATAAACCTAAAACCACACTGACTTTCATATTTATGGAGTGCATAGCTTTGGAAAGAAAAAAGAAAACACTAAGAGAGTATACACATGATTTCAAATTAATGGAGTTACCGTGGACTTAGACCTTTGTAACTGAGATCAGAATTTGGCCCTGTACATTTTGCAGAGATACTAGATTAATGACTACTAATGTCCCAGTAGTCAAGGGATTAACAGAGTTTCCACTACACAATCCTGTTTTGAGAGGTTAATAACTCAGCCTATGACAATATAACAAGGGCAGATACAGGTAAGTAACCATTTTCATGTTCTCTCCACAGGTACTAATGCGGAGAGTGGACCAGACGATACGTCTGAGGGAAGAGAGCAGAAGGAGACTCCGCCGATTGGAAGGCATGGGATGCACTGTCCTAGGGTTGAGGGTTCCATGACCACCGCTCCCAAGAGAAGGAGGCGGGTGGTGGTGGTCGGAGACTCTCTCCTCAGGGGGACTGAGTCATCTATCTGCTGCCCTGACCGGGAAAACCGAGAAGTCTGCTGCTTGCCAGGAGCTTAAGATTCGCGATGTGACGGAGAGACTGCCGAGACTCATCAAGCCCTCAGATCGCTACCCCTTCCTGCTTCTTCACGTGGGCACCAATGATACTGCCAAGAATGACCTTGAGCGGATCACTGCAGACTACATGGCTCTGGGAAGAAGGATAAAGGAGTTTGAGGTGCAAGTGGTGTTCTCGTCCATCCTCCCCGTGGAAGGAAAAGGCCTGGGTAGAGACCGTCGAATCGTGGAAGTCAACGAATGGCTACGCAGGTGGTGTCGGAGAGAAAGCTTTGGATTCTTTGACCATGGGATGGTGTTCCAAGAAGGAGTGCTAGGCAGAGACGGGCTCCACCTAATGAAGAGAGGGAAGAGCATCTTCGCAAGCAGGCTGGCTAACCTAGTAAGGAGGGCTTTAAACTAGGTTCACCGGGGGAAGGAGACCAAAGCCCTGAGGTAAGTGGGGAAATGGGATACCGGGAGGAGGCACGAGCAGGAGCGCATGAGAGGGGAGGGCTCCTGCCTCATACTGAGAAAGAGGGGCGATCAGCAGGTTACCTCAAGTGCCTATATACAAATGCACGAAGCCTGGGAAACAAGCAGGGAGAACTGGAAGTCCTGGCACAGTCAAGGAATTATGATGTGATTGGAATAACAGAGATTTGGTGGGATAACTCACATGACTGGAGTACTGTCATGGATGGATATAAGCTGTTCAGGAAGGACAGGAAGGGCAGAAAAGGTGGGGGAGTTGCACTGTATGTAAGAGAGCAGTATGACTGCTCAGAGCTCAAGTATGAAACTGCAGAAAAACCTGAGAGTCTCTGGATTAAGTTTAGAAGTGTGAACAACAAGGGTGATGTCGTGGTGGGAGTCTACTATAGACCACCAGACCAGGGGGATGAGGTGGACGAGGCTTTCCTCCGGCAACTGCACAGAAGTTACTAGATCACAGGCCCTGGTTCTCATGGGAGACTTCAATCACCCTGATGTCTGCTGGGAGAGCAATACAGCAGTGCACAGGCAATCCAGGAAGTTTTTGGAAAATGTAGGGGACAATTTCCTGGTGCAAGTGCTGGAGGAATCAACTAGGGGCAGAGCTCTTCTTGACCTGCTGCTCACAAACCAGGAAGAATTAGTAGGGGAAGCAAAAGTGGATGGGAACCTGGGAGGCAGTGACCATGAAATGGTCGAGTTCAGGATCCTAACACAAGGAAGAAAGGAGAGCAGCAGAATACAGACCCTGGACTTCAGAAAAGCAGACTTTGACTCCCTCAGGGAACTGATGGGCAAGAGCCCCTGGGAGAATAACATGAGGGGGAAAGGAGTCCAGGAGAGCTGGCTGTATTTTAAAGAATCCTTATTGAGGTTACAGGGACAAATCATCCCGATGTGTAGAAAGAATAGTAAATATGGCAGGCGACCAGCTTGGCTTAACAATGAAATCCTTGCTGCTCTTAAATACAAAAAAGAAGCTTACAAGAAGTGGAAGATTGGACAAATGACCAGGGAAGAGTATAAAAATATTGCCCGGGCTTGCAGGAGTGAAATCAGGAAGGCCAAATCACACCTGGAGTTGCAGCTAGCAAGAGATGTTAAGAGTAACAAGAAGGGTTTCTTCAGGTATGTTAGCAACAAGAAGAAAGTCAAGGAAAGTGTGGGCCCCTTACTGAATGAGGGAGGCAACCTATTGACAGAGGATGTGGAAAAAGCTAATGTACTCAATGCTTTTTTTGCCTCTGTCTTCACGAACAAGGTCAGCTCACAGACTACTGCACTGGGCAGCACAGCATGGGGAGAGGTGACCAGCCCTCTGTGGAGAAAGAAGTGGTTTGGTACTATTTAGAAAAGCTGGACGAGCACAAGTCCATGGGGCCGGATGCATTGCATCCGAGAGTGCTAAAGGAGTTGGCAGATGTGATTGCAGAGCCATTGGCCATTATCTTTGAAAACTCGTGGCAATCGGGGGAGGTCCAAGATGACTGGAAAAAGGCTAATGTAGTGCCCATCTTTAAAAAAGGGAAGAAGGAGGATCCTGGGAACTACAGGCCAGTCAGCCTCACCTCAGTCCCTGGAAAAATCATGGAGCAGGTTCTCAGGGAAACAATTCTGAAGCACTTAGAGAAGAGGAAAGTGATCAGGAATAGTCAGCATGGATTCACCAAGGGCAAGTCATGCCTGACTAATCTAATTGCCTTCTATGACGAGATAACGGGCTCTGTGGATGAAGGGAAAGCAGTGGACGTGTTTTTCCTTGACTTTAGCAAAGCTTTTGACATGGTCTCCCACAGTATTCTTGCCAGCAAGTTAAAGAAGTATGGGCTGGATGAATGGACTATAAGGTAGATAGAAAGCTGGCTAAATTGTCGGACTCAACGGGCAATGATCAATGGCTCCATGTCTAGTTGGCAGCCGGTATCAAGTGGCGTGCCCCAAGGGTCGGTCCTCAGGCTGGTTTTGTTCAATATCTTCATAAATGATCTGGAGGATGGTGTGGATTGCACCCTCAGCAAGTTTGCAGATGACACTAAACTGGGAGGAGTGGTAGATACGCTGGAGGGTAGGGATAGGATACAGAGGGACCTAGACAAATTGGAGGATTGGGCCAAAAGAAATCTGATGAGGTTCAACAAGGACAAGTGAAGAGTCCTGCACTTAGGAGGGAAGAATCCCATGCACCGCTACAGACTAGGGACGGAATGGCTAGGCAGCAGTTCTGCAGAAAAGGACCTAGGGGTTACAGTGGACAAGAAGTTGGATATGAGTCAACAGTGTGCCCTTGTTGCCAAGAAGGCCAATGGCATTTTGGGATGTATAAGTAGGGGCATTGCCAGCAGATCGAGGGACGTGATCGTTCCCCTCTATTCGACATTGGTGAGGCCTCATCTGGAGTCCTGTGTCCAGTTTTGGGCCCCACACTACAAGAAGGATGTGGAAAAATTGGAAAGAGTCCAGCGGAGGGCAACAAAAATGATTAGAGAACTGGAACACATGACTTATGAGGAGAGGCTGAGGGAACTGGGGATGTTTAGTCTTCAGAAGAGAAGAATGAGGGGGGATTTGATAGCTGCTTTCAACTGCCTGAAAGGGGGTTCCAAAGAGGGTGGCTCTAGACTGTTCTCAGTGGTAGCAGATGACAGAACAAGGAGTAATGGTCTCAAGTTGCAGTGGGGGAGATTTAGGTTGGATATTAGGAAAAACTTTTTCACTAGGAGGGTGGTGAAACACTGGAATACGTTACCTAGGGAGATGGTGGAATCTCCTTCCCTAGAAGTTTTTAAGGTCAGGCTTGACAAAGCCCTGGCTGGGATGATTTAGTCGGGGATCAGTCCTGCTTTGAGCAGGGGGTTGGACTAGATGACCTCCTGAGGTTCCTTCCAACCCTGATATTCTATGATTCTATGATTCTATGAATTTGCTATGAACTGAGAGTTGGCACCCAAGGTCTCAGCACAGGAGAAACTTGTTTTTGCAAAATATGATTTAAATCACTTGGATATTTTTTGGGTTACAAGAGAGCAAAAAACAAAACAAAACACAGAAGGTTTGTGTTTTCACACTGGGTGTTTTATGGCCCTAAAAATTAAAAACTAGCTTTGATTTAAGCAATACAGTTTTGCATAATATTGGCTATTTTCTCTGTGTTAAACAAAGCCATGTTAAATTCTGCCATTTCAAGTTTATGAACATCCCCCCCTGCCAACATCAATTTTGGCTGACATTTGCTGGAGTTTATGGTTCAAATGAATGCAAGATTCATAGTGAAACTCAGCAGAAACTGACTATTTTTTCATGGTTTCACATCACACTTACAGCAAAACATCAAATTTCACAAGTTCCTACTCAAAACCATGATAGTTATCTGAGTCTCCCTCAAAACCTAACCTGAGATCCTTCAAAATGTGAGCTGGCTTCCTCAAAACTCACCTAAGTCTTCTTAGTAATATTAACATAATCTTAACCACAGGGGTGCGAGCAGTTCCTCTGTAACAAATGTAGGAGGTTAAAATTTTAACAGTCAAGGTACACTCTTAGTGAAACACATACCAGGGAATGTACTCTGCTTAGCAGATGTTTCATTTTTTGCTTAGAAGAGATGAAGTTTATTTATCTTAGTTGTTCAGCTGTGCTCTTTAGGCCAAATTTGTGCAGTTCTTACAGGGTCCTTACCGAGGCAAAACTGGTACCTGTGTTAAACGGAGTATATTTGCTTGTCTGGACTGCACAATGTGTATCAACTCCGTAGTTACCCTTTTACAACACGGATCCTTTAATTCCATTACAATCTTTATAACGCCACCATTCACATCATTGTGGCTAAGTTTATGTTGCCACTACTTAAGAGATTTATTATTCAGCCTTAAAAATATGTTCTAGCTGGAAACGTGGCACAAGTATTTGAAAATTAATTAACAAAATTCAAAAATACAAGAATGTTGTACCTTAAGTACATATAAACCCCATGAAATTTGAAGTATCTGACTTTTTTCATTCCAGAAATTCAAAAATAACTATTTTGTTGACTTTTAATATTCCTTATGCAAGAAAAATTCCTACTGAAGAAAAAAGTAAATTTAGTCACTTGCTTGTTTTGCTTGTGGAAGGAGAAGAGCTGGGTCTTATTAGACAGTAATATGGACTTCTTATTAGCACCGTGGGTAGCTGGTATAGGAAGGGAGCCCTACAAATAATTACAGGTTTCAGAGTGGTAGCCATGTTAGTCTGTATCAGCAAAAAGAACAAGGAGTACTTGTGGCACCTTAGAGACTAACAAATTTATTTGAGCATAAGCTTTTGTGTGCTTTCAGCGGCACTGCTATGCGTACCCGCATGGCCCCACAGCATGCCAACATTTTTATGGCTGACTTAGAACAACGCTTCCTCAGCTCTCGTCCCCTAACTCCCCTACTCTACTTGCACTACATTGACGACATCTTCAACATCTGGACCCATGGAAAAGAAGCCCTTGAGGAATTCCACCATGATTTCAACAATTTCCATCCCACCATCAACCTCAGCCTGGACCAGTCCACACAAGAGATCCACTTCCTGGACACTACAGTGCTAATAAGCAATGGTCAAATAAACACCACCCTATACCAGAAACCTACGGACCACTATACTTACCTACATGCCTCCAACTTTCATCCAGACCACACCACACAATCCATTGTCTACAGCCAAGCTCTACGATACAACCGCATTTGCTCCAACCCCTCAGACAGAGACAAACACCTACAAGATCTCTATCAAGCATTCTTACAATTACAATACCCACCTGCTGAAGTGAAGAAACAGATTGACAGTGCCAGAAGAGTACCCAGATGTCACCTACTACAGGACAGGTCCAACAAAGAAAGTAACAGAATGCCACTAGCCATCACCTTCAGCCCCCAACTAAAACCTCTCCAGCACATCATCAAGGATCTACAACCTTTCCTGAAGGATGATTCCTCACTCTCACAAATCTTGGGATTCACGCCAGTCCTTGCTTACATACAGCCCCCCCAACCTGAAGCAAATACTCACCAGCAACCACACACCACACAACAAAAACACTAACCCAGGAACCTATCCTTGCAACAAAACCCATTGCCAACTGTGTCCACATATCTATTCAGGGGACACCATCATAGGACCTAATCACATCAGCCACACTATCAGAGGCTTGTTTCACCTGCACATCTACCAATGTGATATATGCCATCATGTGCCAGCAATGCCCCTCTGCCACGTACATTGGCCAAACTGGACAGTCTCTACGTAAAAAAATAAATGGACACAAATCAGATGTCAAGAATTATAACATTCAAAAACCAGTCGGAGAACACTTCAATCTCCCTGGTCACTCAATTACAGACCTAAATGTTGCAATATTACAACAAAAAAACTTCAAACACAGACTCCAGCGAGAAACTGCTGAATTGGAATTAGTTTGCAAACTGGACACCATTAAATTAGGCTTGAATAAAGACTGGGAGTGGATGGGTCATTACACAAAGTAAAACTATTTCCCCATGCTTATTTTTTCCTCCTACTGTTACTCACACCTTCTTGTCAACTGTTGGAAATGGGCCATCCTGATTATCACTACAAAAGGTTTTTTCTCTCCTGCTGGTAATAGCTCACCTTACCTGATCACTCTCATTATAGTGGGTATGGCAACATCCATTTTTTCATGTTCTCTGCATATATATCTTCCTACTGTATTTTCCACTGCATGCATCCAATGAAGTGGGTTTTAGCACCACAAAAGCTTATGCTCAAATACATTTGTTAGTCTTCAAGGTGCCACAAGTACTCCTCGTTCTTTCTACAAAGAATTAGTTTATTTTGTATCTTCACATCCACATCCTTGCTCACTTTTTTAGTGGGCATGTTTAGTACACCAGCTCAATCTATGCACATCTGCTGCTGTGTAACACGATACATTGTTGTGGTCTGTGGGATCAAAACCTGGCTTAAACTAATACATATTTTGACTTTTTTTAATTCCATAAAGAGAAAAGAAAATGTGGGTTTCCAAAATGATCATTCAGACCAAATTAAGAGGCTGCTCCTGCATCCCTTGTACACTCATAACTCCCACTGAAGTCAAAGAAGAATCAGGCCTTATATTTACCTGGGAGATCTAAAGAAACTTTTACCTCTTTGGGCAAATGTTTAATGCATCCAAAATGTACAACGTTCAGCCAAGTCAGTGACCAAATCTTGGCAGGTGTCTATGAACAGGAGCAAAGCTTTCCCCCCCTCACTCATTTGCTGTATCCTACTGGAGGCCACCTTTAACAGACCGATCCAGAAATATTCTGTTACTTTTAAGTATATGAATAATATGCATGGAGAGACCATATGTAGAGTCCTTTGCTTGGCTGTGGCAGCTACATAGGTGTACATGCTAAGACATGCAGAATAGAGCTGCATTGGAAATCATTTGTTCATCTGAAGGTGGGGGGGTTAGGGGGAAAAAAGATTCAGGTCAATTGAAATGTTTTGTAACCTTTTTTTAAAAAAATTTTTTTTACTAAATTAGCCTAAATTTAAAAACAAAGCCATTTTGAAGTGAAAAATGAATTTTTAAT